>NC_081350.1:40821173-41029166 GCF_029784015.1 Lycium ferocissimum | reverse complement strand
ACCAAGTCCTAATGATCATGAAGTTCTTGGATGTTTGTCATCACTTCAAAGCATAAATGATTGTATAATAGGAGTTTATAAAGCATATACTGGAATTGGATGGCTTGATTCACCTTGTTGTGAAGTGATTAATGGGATTGATAGTACATGTTGGCCTAAAATATTCCCTTATCCACGTTTAGCTCAAACATTGATGTATTATTGTAGCATTTTTGCTCCTGCAGGACTTGCACCATCTCCAGTATCTGCAATTTGAAGATGAAAGTGAGAGTATTTGGTGGGTGGTGGGGGTGGGCGGAGGGAGGGGGTCTTTTTTTCATTTTCTTTCTTATATGATGCAAAAATGCAATAAGGGTAGGATTTGGTTGATCTAGATAGGAGAGTGAATGTTGGAAATTGAATGTTCTTGTAAGGTGTTAAGTTGATTGAATAAAGTTTTGCTTGTGTTTTTACGAAAAAGAGTCTGCGTTTTGTGCACTGTTGCTCCCAAACGCACACGCAAGTATACGTGGTAGTACAAGTAATATAGACTGTTAAGTCCAGATATCGATCCCACAGAGACTTAGATTCTACTGTTAAACTAATTCAAATTCGAATGAAATTATTCAAGAAAGTGAAAATCAAGATGTTTATTGTACTAAACTAAAACTGAAAAGTAAACAATTTGTGATGGGTGTTTTTGTGACTGGAATAGCTTGACAAAGATTGTAAGAATTATCAGATGAGAGAAAGATCTAGGGTCATGGCTTTCGACAATCCAGTTGATCTTCGGACAATTTCACCTATTTTATTTCTTGGGTTACTAGTTGACGGGTTAATTATACTTTATGATATTCTCTCGAACTACTCACAAGCCTGTGGATGTTACTATAACACCTATATCTCTATGGTCATCAGGGGTAACAAGAACGCATTTATTTCTCCGTATTCAACTAAGTAGGGCTAAAGGGTATATCTCTATCCTCAGTAGCGAAACGATTAAATCGAACAAACTCTATTTATTCTTATTACGTACGTGAATTCCCTTTCTCAAGTCCAATTCGCGCACCACAGATAGTGTCTAACTATTGGCCAGATAATCAAACAATTAAGATCAAGAATAAATAAGCAACCCAAAATATGGAAAATCAATAGATAATAATTGTCATCAAACCAACTTTCAAGTCTTTCGCCACAACCCTAGAATTAAAAAGTTTAGCTACTCATGATTCGATCATAGACAAAAGAATTCATGAATAATCTAGGGTTGAAAAAAAGATGAAAAATAAAATAAACCTAGAGAGAGAAAATAGAACGGTGGCTTACAAGTCTTTGAATAATCCCAAGACACCATTTTCAGCTAATAAAACGTCTATATATAGTCTAGGGTAAAAACAAAAAATAAGTAAACCTAATCCTAGTCGAACCGGGAAAGCTTGCGCAGAACCCCGCTTTCCTTCCGCGATCGCGCAATGTACTGAGGCCTCCCGCTTTCCTTCCACAATGCGGAAGGAAAGCCTGATGGTAATGCCTGGAGCTGGTTTTGTCCACTTTCTTCACGCGATGCGGAAGAAAAGCGGACCCTTCAGTCGAATTATTTTCCTTTTAGTTCGTCCTTTGTGGTCTTCGACTCGTCACCTCGTCTAATCGTCATATGCTCCAAAATCAATCACTTTAAGCACAGTTTTCCATCGTTTGTCATCATCGTATCTATACACATGAAATATAACGACATAAGTTCAAATACGACGATTGCATCATGAATTAAGCGATAAAAGTCATAAGAGTAGGATGTAAAATGACACAAAACATGATATTTGTGCCAAATATCATGCACTAACATAACTTTTACCTCGAGCGATTACCGTCGCTAGGGACAGGGGCGGACCCACGTTATGCCAAGGAGTGTCATCCAACATGGCTTCGTCCGGAAATCTTAGTAAATATATATGTAAGGAGTATAATATATCCGTATAACCTATATAAATAATATAAGTGATACCACATTACATAACCAGCAACCAGCTCGCTGGTCTCTCGCCTTGTTTGTCTAGCTATCCACACAAGCATATGATGTTTAAGTGTTAAAGGCCAATAACTAGAGCATCCGAGGGGTTGACCCTTCATAAACGACACAACTGATGACCTATAACCTTTATTATAGAAACTATATGATAATTGAAAGATTCACTATCAGGTTAAGTTGAATACCTCCCCTTCTCAACCACTTCTTGTTATAACATGCCTCATAGCCTGTTTGGCTACACTTCCCAAAAATTTTGTTTATTTTGGGAAGTGCTTTTCGAAAAAGTAGTTCCAAAGAAAAACAGTTTGTGTTTAACTAATCAACTTGAGAAACGTTTTAATCAATACTTTATTTCGATCATTTTTAGTGTCGTCCTGGATAGAATGTAGGGCAGTGGAGGAGAACTGGTGATGATGGCAAAATGTTATGAAGAGTTCAGAAAAATCAAACATTCTTTTTAAAATGTATCCTATATATATAATATATATACTAAAGAACTTGTTGAAAATTTTGTAAGCTTTTGTTCGTTGTTATTTTGTTGGTCTTCACATTGCCTATTCTTTAACTTGTCATGACTGGTCTTAATATTCTTACATAACGCAAATAAAATTATGAGTTTAATTTCTATATATAGCTCGTGAAAAAAGAACTTTTACATCGTCAGATTTAAAGGATAACTCAGGACGTTGTAGGTGTATGCGAGTTAAATCCATAAAATGTCATTTTCTTCCTTTGTTTGGTGTCCGGTAAATATAAAAGTAGACCAACTAGAGATGATTCCATAGGTGAATTAATTTTGTTGATAATAGTAGCTAATTTGGTTGAAGGTAGAAACAACATGTAGGGCCTAACTCTCAAGTTTTTACGTTTATTTAAGGTTCGGTAAATGGTAAAAGTTGGTAACACGTTATGATGTAGAGTATATATTTTGCACCTGTTATGATAACATTTTTACACCGTTTGTAATGTTAACTTTTTGTATTGTTTTTTATTTTGGAACCCCAACCGCTACCCTTTGGGTGCGCACTGGCACTACCTATTTTCTTAGGATGTGAAAAACCTAAATAGTAGTGTTTTCACACGAAAAAATAACCTTTTTTATTGCGTTTTCCCGGTGATTTTTGGAATGAAGTGGGAAAATCATGTTTTATAACACAAATTTCCCACTAATGTCGGTGGAAAAAACCTTTATTTCTATATTATTATTTTTTATTGCTCTAACTATATTTTATTTTTTTGAACCATTAGCTTTCACGTAGATCGAACACTGAAGGATAAAGGAGAGACAGAGATTCAAGGGGGAAAAAGATAACCAATTTTATTCAACCATAACTGGAAAAAGAAATAAAATCAAATTACAAGAACATCAAAGCTATTCTTTGCAAAATCAAAATATTGCTAAACTCAGAAGACTATAATACTTCCTAATTTAACATACCAAACATATTAAAGAAAATAAAATCACCTCATATCCTCCAAACATTTTTTTTTTCGATTTGACATTATTAAGAAAGAAAATTCCAAACATCTCAATTTTCACTTGGATCTAACTAATCTTCACCGTATCAGTATATTTTAACTAATAATAGTAATATACCTTATTCTTCAGCCACTAATTCCACTTCTAATGGAAAAGTGTAAAAAAAGGCCTATTTTGAGCATATAATAAGTTAAACCCTTATTATTATTATTTTAATTTCTGAAAAGCTCATAAAAGTGGTGGAGATGGTGATATTTGAGCTTCACTAGAACAAAAACTCTTTATAGCTGGTGGAAAAAAGGGATTAAATGGGAAAATTTTAGGCCAACTTCCATCCTCAATATCTAAAGCTACAAAAACAACATTGAGACCAAGTAAAATGCTAGTTGAATACTTAAAAAGATGTAATTATTTCTTCAACACAATTAGGAACATCATTAACTTTGTTAAACATTTTGTGATTGAATCGAAATCCTCAAAATTAGGCAATAATCCACCAAGAAATTGAGCTCTCACAATTGATATGCTTAATAAGGAAATTAGCATATATGAATATAAAATTTAAAATAAATAAAAAAAATTATGTGTTTTGTAATGATGTTTGTTGTATCCATTGTGATGTGAAAGATTTTAGAGTTCTGGTATTTATATGCAAAATTTAGTGCAAAATTACAAGAAATAGTGACATTTGAAACTGTTCTATCAGTTTAATTTTTGTTTTGTTTAATGTTAGCATTTAGTGATCGATATGTATTAAAAAGATGTTATTAGTATTAGAATTTATTGATTCTTTAGGAAGGGGTTACGTTTTCTTTTTGTAACTATAGTCAATTACTTTGAATTGGTTAATGCATGAATTAATGTTACGTCTAATTAATTTCAGTCCTTGACCCTCGATTTACTTCGTATTATATCCTCAAAAAAAAAATTGTAATAATGTTATTCAATATCCCATGATTTATAAGTCAGGGTTAATTGACAAAAATAAAAACAAAAATTTTTATATCCTCTCATTTATTACCAAGTCAAAAAAGAATTTGTTATTCAATCTCACGTTGACGTTGTTATAGTCACGAAATATTTACATAATTAAGAATAAATTGAAAATGTTCCCCTTTTTTAATTTGTTACATCATTATTTAAAAAACAAAAGATAGTTAAAGACTAATTTATGGTTCTTATAGATCTAATTCGTTGAAATTCCATCCAATAAAACATGTTCCTGATTAGAATAAGCTGGTACAATACTCAAGACAATAATTCTTCTTTCTAAGAGTCATAGTGCCCTCATATATAGTCCATTTGAAAGAAGGTAATTGAAAGTCAAGTAAAAATTTATCTGCATCCGGTGTTCACATCAAACCATACTATTTTATCATGATTAACTTTGATTTAGCAATAAGAGTGTAAGGTAAGACGTGTCATATATTCATTGGTTTGGTGTTACCAGTGGGTGCGGGTAATTATTTTCCGAATAGAAGCTCTATGTCCTTGAAAAGATTCTAAAAGAGAAATACCTTTGAAATTAACATTAAAAATTTAATTAAGCTCAACATGTTGTAAGATTAAATATCAAGCCAAATTTTTCATCTAACATGAAACTCTTTCATTAACTTTTATCTCATGAATAAATAGTCATAAATGAGAATTAAAACTGACTAAACCATGCATTTCATAAATAAGATATAAATGATCTTTATGACTCCAAAATCTCCCTATAAATACCATTCTATTTCACCCAAAATTCAACAAACATCATCCAAAAACAAAAAAAATTCAAAAGTAGTAAGCCCAAAAAAAAAAAAAAAAAAAAAAAAAGTCATGGATGGCAAAATCTCTTAACTATTTGCATTTTTCATTATATTAAGCATGGCAAATTCACTAGTCATGGCTAGACTTGATCCAATATTAGCACCAAGTCCTAATGATCATGAAGTTCTTCAATGTTTGTCATCACTTCAAAGCATAAATGGTTGTATAATAGGAGTTTATAAAGCATATACTGGAATTGGATGGCTTGATTCACCTTGTTGTGAAGTGATTAATGGGATTGATAGTAAATGTTGGCCTAAAATATTCCCTTATCCAAGTTTAGCTCAAACATTGATGTATTATTGTAGCATTGCTGCTCGTGTAGGACCTGCACCAATTCCAGTATCTGCAATTTGAAGATGAAAGTGAGAGTATTTGGTGGGGGGGTGGGAGGGGGGGGGGGGGTTTTTTTTTCTTTTTCTTTTTCTTTCTTATATGATGAAAAATGCAATGAGGGTGGATTTGGTTGATCAATAGGAGAGTGAATGTTGGAAATTGAAGGTTCTTGTAAGGTGTTAAGTTGATTGAATAAATTTTTGTTTATGTTTTTATGAAAAAGAGTTTATTTTTTGTGCACTGATATATTTTTTACCTTGTCGATGATCACTATCGCTAAGAATGGCATAGTCGCAAAGTTTCGTCATGCCATGCACCCTTCAGTAGCTATCCACACAAGCATATGATGTTTAAGTGTTAAAGGCCAATAACTAAAACATCCGAGGGGTTGACCCTTCATAAACGACAAAACCGATGACCTATAGCCTTTATTACAGAAACTATATGATAATTGAAAGATTCACTATGAGATTAAGTTGAATACATCCCCTTCTCAACCACTTCTTGTTATATCATGCCTCATAGCCTGTTTGGCTACACTTCCCAAAAAAAATTCTTATTTTGGGAAGTGCTTTTCCAAAAAGTAGTTCCAAAGAACAACAGTTCCTGTTTAACTAATCAACTTGAGAAACGTTTTAATCAATACTTTATTTCGATCATTTTTAGTGTCGTCCTGGATAGAATGTAGGGCAGTGGAGGAGAACTGGTGATGATGGCGAAATGTTATGAAGAGTTCAGAAAAATCAAACATTCTTTTTAAAATGTATCCTATATAGTATATACTAAAGAACTTGTTGAAAATTTTGTAAGCTTTTGTTCGTTGTTATTTTGTTGGTCTTCACATTGCCTATTCTTTAACTTGTCATGACTGGTCTTAATATTCCAACATCAGTTTATAATACGTAAATAAAATTATGAGTTTAACTTCTATATATAGCTCGTGAAAAAAGAACTTTTACATCGTCAAGTTTAAAGGATAACTCAGGACGTTGTAGGTGTATGCGAGTTAAATCCATAAAATGTCATTTTCTTCCTTTGTTTGGTGTCTGGTAGAATATAAAAGTAGACCAACTAGAGATGATTCCATAGGTGAATTAATTTTGTTGATAATAGTAGCTAATTTGGTTGAAGGTAGAAACAGCATGTAGGGCCAAGCTTTCAAGTTTTTACGTTTATTTAAGGTTCGGTAAATGGTAAAAGTTGGTAACACGTTATGATATAGAGTATATATTTTGTACCTGTTATGATAACATTTTTACACCGTTTGTAACGTTAACTTCTTGTATTTTTTTTTTTGGAACCCCAACCGCTACCCTTTGGGTGCGCATTGGTAACCTTTAAATTTTTTGTGTTGTTTTATTGCTCAAGTCACTATATTATTTTTTTGGAAACAAACCATTAGCTTTCATGTAGATCGAACACTGAAGGATAAAGGAGAGATAGTTCACGTGTTTTCACACAAAAAAATATGGAATTCAACCATAACTGGAAAAAGATCATAAAACTTGGTGCTAAGAATCAAAGTCTAGCCATGACTAGGAATGAATTTGTCATGTTTTATAACACAAATATTCAAATTAACATGTCGGTTGAAAAAACTTTTATTTTTTTTTTAACCTTTTTTTGTATTTTTTTTTTGGACTATGTTTTATTTATATAAATGAAGTAAATCGAGGTCAAGGAAACGAACCATTAGCTTTCACATAGATTAATTCATTTAAAGGAGAGATTCAAAGGGGGAAAAAGATACTATATTCATCCATAAAAGGTAAAAGAAATAAAGTCAAATTACAATAACATCAAAAGCTATTCTTTGCAAAATCAATATTTCATATTGCTAAACTTTCAAAAGACTATAATACTTCCTAATTTAACATTACATCACATAATAAAAAAAAAAAACCATTTCAATTTTCGTCTCTCATTTATTAAAATTTTTTTGAACTTGGGAAAAACATTATTGCAATCAAAGTTGCCAATATGCTCTAAATACATAATAATTTTCAAATTGATCTAACTCATTTTTATTATCGTATATTTTAATCATAGTAATAGTCCAAATAACAAAGATTCAACTTATAGGAAATGATTAAAACTATTTATATTTCTAATTTAAAATAAATTAAAAATGTTTTTTTAACATCATTATTAAAGTAAATTTGATAGTTAAAGACTTATTTTATTTTTTTTTTTTCTGAAAAGCTCATAAAAGTGGTGAAGATGGTGATATTTGAGCTTCACTAGAACAAAAACTCTTTATAGCTGGTTGAAAAAAGGGATTAAATGGGAAAATTTTATGCCAACATCCATCATCAATAGCTAAAGCATAATCTTACACAAATTATATGTTTTCCTTAATTAAAATGTTGACCAAGTAAATATAGTTCTTTAAAAATGATACTTAATAGTATTTCATCTATAGACAAAAAGATTAGGAACATCAAATAAACGCATGTTAAATTGCATTTTACTATTGAGAACATCGTGAGGGTGAATATCCAAAATTTCTTTTAAAAATATATACCAAGAAATTGATTTTCACTTGTCGTTGGTCTTTTGTCCTATATATCAAAATTATCATATTTTTTCTATTTAAAAGTAATTTTAATTTTATCCATGAAGGAATTACGCATTATTAATACTGATAAAGTTTTTGATATAAAATGAATAGTATGATAGTAATATTGTTTTAAGAAATTGTGATTTTTTTTATTTTTTGAAAGTTAAGATGGTAGAGTTGATTTATATTCCATAATAGCTTTTATTTCATTGTATTGTTTATACTTATAAATTACATAATTACAAATAGTGACATTTGACATTTTTAGTAAAACTTTTGTGGCCTAAAAAATTTTTAATTTTGTTTAAGTTATGTCTAAGCAATATTAGTAATCGATTGTATTTAAAAGATGTTAAAATTATATAATAAAAAAGAAAAAACACTATTGATTCTTTTGGAAGAGCAATATTTTAAAACTTTGTAACTATAGTCAATTACTTCATATTATTAAATAAAGTTTTTATGATTAATGTTATGTCTTTAAAATACATGGCTAATATTTATTCACATTAATATGATCCTCAAAATATAAATATAATGTTACTATTATTCATTTATTTACGGTCAAAGTTCTTTATTTTTATGTAATTTTACCTATTTAAAAATATTTGATTGTAATTATAATATTTTACATAATTAAGAATAAATAAATACCCCCATTTTTTAATTTGTTAAATCATTAAAAAAAAAAAAAAAGATAGTTAAAGACTTATTTATGGTTCTTATAGATCTAATCCATTGAAATTTCATCCAATAAAACACGTTCTTAATTAGAATAAGTCAGTACATTACACAAGACAATAATTCTTCTTTCTAAGAGTAATAGCGCCCTCATATATAGCCCATTTGAAAGAAGGAAATTGAAAGTCAAGGACAAATTTACCCGCATCCGGTATTCACATCAAACCATACTATTTTATCATGATTAACTTTGATTTAATGCATATATTAACTATGATTTAGCAATAAGAGTGTAAGTTAAGATGTATCATGTATTCATTGGTTTGGTGTAAACACGTGCAGGTAAAATTTTTACCGAATTGAAGCTCTATGTCCTTGAAAAGATTCTAAAAGTGATATACCTTTGAAATTAACATTAATTTTTTAATTAAGCTCAACATGTTTTAAGATTAAATATCAAGCCAAATTTTTCATCTAACGTAAGACTCTTGCATTAACTTTTATCTCTGCATATAAATAGTCATAAATGAGAATTACAACTCACCAAAACATGCATTTCATAAATATGTATAAAATAATAACTGATCTTTATGACTACAAAATCTCCCTATAAATACCATTCTATTTCACCCAAAATTCAACAAACATCATCCAAAAACAAAAATTCTCAAAAGTAGTAAGCCCAAAAAAAAAAAAAAAAAAAAAAGAAAGTCATGGCAACAAAATCTCTTAACCTATTTGCATTTTTCATTATATTAAGCATGGCAAATTCACTAGTCATGGCTAGACTTGATCCAATATTAGCACCAAGTCCTAATGATCATGAAGTTCTTCAATGTTTGTCATCACTTCAAAGCATAAATGGTTGTATAATAGGAGTTTATAAAGCATATCTTTGGAATTGGATGGCTTGATTCACCTTGTTGTGAAGTGATTAATGGGATTGATAGTAAATGTTGGCCTAAAATATTCCCTTATCCAAGTTTAGCTCAAACATTGATGTATTATTGTAGCATTGCTGCTCCTGCAGGACCTGCACCATCTCCGGTATCTGCAATTTGAAAATAAAAGTGAGAGTATTTCGTGGGGGGTGAGGGTGGGTGGAGGGGGTAATTTTTTTTTCTTTTCTCTTTCTTATATGATGCAAAAATGCAATGAGGGTAGGATTTGGTTGATCAAGATAGGAGAGTGAATGTTGGAAATTGAAGGTCCTTGTAAGTTGTTAAGTTGATTGAATAAAGTTTGCTTGTGTTTTTCTTTTTAAAAGAGTCTTAGTTTTGTGCACTAACATATTTTTTACCTCGAGCGATCACCTTCGCTAGGGATAGCATAGTCGTGAAGTTTTGTCGTGTCGTACACCCTTTCAGTAGCTATCCACACAAGCATATGATGTTTAAGCGCGATTAAAAGCCAATAACTAAAACATTTGAGGGGTTGACCTTCATAAACGACACAACTGATGACCCATAGCCTTTATTACAGAAACTCTAAGATAATTGAAAGATTCACTATTAGGTTAAGTTGAATACATCCCCTTCTCAACCACTTGTTATAACATGCCTTATAGCCTGTTTGGCTACACTTTCAAAAAAATTGCTTATTTTAGGAAGTGTGTTTCAAAAAAAGTAGTTCGAGAGAAAAACAGTCCGTGTTTAACTAATCAACTTGAGAAACATTTTAATCAATATTAGAGCAACAATTTGTGTTTGACCAAGGTTTCAAAAAAATGCTTACGGGAAGAAGCTACTTTTCAACTTCTAAAAAATAGATTCTGCTACTATCCAAAAGTGCTTATTATATTTCCTAAAAACTTGATCAAACACCTCAACTCTCTAAAACAAGCACTTTATGAAAATCAAATCATCTAATTTTCGATTAAATTTGAATTAACCTTACTAAAAATCCAGAATATTCATTGGATAAAATTGATATATATCACAACTAACAGTCAAATAGCACCACAAAAGTAGTTCATTTGTTCTGCAAAAGGATAGTTAATTCCTGCAGAAAAGCTAAAACTCCCTCTTCCTACTACTACTACTACATACTCCAACAAGCATGGCAGAAAAGCAGAATAAACACATACAAGGAAATGGTTTATTTTCTCTTCTTGGCAGGTGGTTGATCCTCCTCTTCCTCCTCTTCTTCGTCATCTTCCTCTTCCTCATCATCATCTCCGTCCTCATCGTCTTCATCATCCTCATCATCCTCATCATCACTTCCTTCATTTCCATTGGCAGCTGGATTCTCCTCGGGATCGGCTTCATCATCATCATCATCTCCCCCTTCTTCACCCGAAAAGTCTTCATCGTCAGCATCATCATCATCCTGATCATCAGCATCTCCGTCATCGTCTTCATCATCGTCCTCTGTGTCGCTACCGTCTTTGTTCTCAGGCCCAGCTTTGTCCATTTTATGGAGCTCTTCGAATGGAAACCTGAAAATGATGTCAAAATTTGGTCTTTGCCACATGAAATTTCCAGTTCTGAATGTCACTCCCTCCGTCCCAATTTATGTCAAGGTGTTTGACTGGGCACGGAGCTTAACAATAAAAGGAAGACTTTGAAACTTGTGGTCTAAAACAAACCATAGAGAAATGTGTAGCTATAAATCATACTGTTAAGGGTAAAATGAGAAGTTTAAAGTTAAATTGTTACTAAATATAGAGAGGTGTTATGGGACTGATTAAAAAAGAAAGAGCGTCATAAATTGGGACGGAGGAAGTACGTACCTTTTATCAGTGCCTATCAACTCTGGCAATGCATCAGCATCCTTGAGCATCATTCCTGCCTGAAGCAAACCCGACTTTGATAAGGGAACTATGCAAAGTATATGAGAGAAATTGGAAACTGAGGAACAAGAAGTTTCTAGGCTATCATTGTAAAGTTAGACCAGAAGCACGACGAAAACGCGGGGCAACAAAACTAGTTCATTGATGAGTAGCAAAGAGCAAGAGAACAATATTTTTTATTTTATTTTTTGATAAAAAGATGAGAAAATATAGATTAAAATATTAAATAGCACTTGCTGCAAAACACAATGTCGCTTATGCTAAATAATACGGCAGAGGGTATTTATTTCTAGATCATTGGGGAAAGGAAAGAGTGAATTAGATATTTCAATTTTAAGTTTCTTGGATGCATATATATGGACAATTAAGTTTTCCTAAAGGGCACAAAAATCGGTAATACCTATGCAAACAAGAACCTTTTACGAACTTTTCAAGTTACAACGGTAACATATCAGGGGAAGAAGAGGACTTAAAAGAAGTTTCAAGCTGAAAAAAATATCGAAAAGCAGACGAGAAAGGTTACACAGGAGATGTTAGTAAGACCAAAAATTTTGAACTGGAAACTTCACTGTTAACAGTGCACGAGGATATCAACTATCCCCTTCGCCTGTGGCTCTTAAATAGTTTGGTAATAGTTACAGCCCTAATTCTTCACTATTTCTTACATCTTTACTAAATTTCATGATAACCATTGATGAATTAGTATTACTACCTTCAATATTTTCTCCTGAACCTCTAAGCTTTATATTATTAAGTCCACAATTGACCGCTCAAAGATGAATAACGAAAGGGTGAACATATAAATGGCACACAGAAAAACACTGTTCACATGCCGGGATTGAGAGGCATAAGATGTTAAATACTACAATAGATCTTAGCAAGGGTGAGGAATGGTAACAAAAATTATCCTGCTTTCCTATGCTGACGCATAACAGACACCAATAAAGAGAAAGAAACCAGAAGAACTAAGAAGGTCAGAGCCAGCTATAATTCAAAGACATAAAATAGTTCTGGATGAATATTAGTGTGACCATTACCTAACCAGATTTAGAGGATCAAAAGCTATACTTCAAACCGATGGAAGACCAACCAAAAGCATTATAAACAACAAGCGCGGAAGAAAACAGGTTGTGAGATCAGTCTATTAACTGCACTCTTGCAAAAGTTGATGACGCCAAATTAGCGGGATAAGGTGGATGTTTCTTATCCCGCTAATTTCTTTTTTTTTTTTTTTTTTTTTTTGAGCCGGATAAGAAACATCCTCCTTCGCAGCACCCAAGGGTGTGGGCTAGTGGTCAATAAAGTAGGTTCAGAACCATGAGGTCTCAGGTTCAAATCCCAACGGGGGAAAAACACTAGGTGATATCTACCCATCTGTCCAAGCCTTGGTGGATAGAGTTACCCGGTACCTGTGTCGGGGCCAACCTGCACCAACATGGACTAATTCTATGGAGTACCCGAACTCCCACAAGCACAAGCACTTGATAACTCTATCTACAAAGGCTTGGACAAATGGAAAGAAATCACCTAGTTTTTCTCTGCTGTATGGAACCTGAAACGTCATGGTTCTCAACCCACGTCATTGAACACTAGGCCACAACCTTGACGGCAAGGACAAAACTTATACCGTACAATACCTAAAGATAGCAGCTTAGAGAACAATCACTAGGATTTAAACAAGTAACCTAATACAGCACAATAAATTTCCAAGCTTTAACTACAGAATGAATGAAATTTGACACAAGAACTGTTCTAATAACTACATAAGCGAGAACAGAGCAAGAAATCTGTAACCCACCATTGATGATCACAATTTTTTTATTAACATACAATACCTAAAGTTAGCAGCTTGGAAAACAATTACTATACAAGAAACCTAATACAAAACAGAAAATTTGTGAGTTTTAACCACCCCATAAATGAAATTTGACACGAGAGCTGTTCAAACAACTACAGTAGCGGAAAACCGAGCGACAAATCCAAAACCCACCATAAATCACAACTTTTTTCAACAAAATAAGAGTGTACTTTAGAAGAATATGTTACACCACAATGAGCAAGGGAAAAAAGGGCTCTTCACTATACAATTACCTCAAAACTCCACAATTACTTCAAAAGAACATAACTTTATTAACACACAATACTTAGAGTTAGCATCTTGGAGAGCAATTAATTTTTAACTAAGAAACCCAATGCAGCACAGTAATTTTCAAGCTTTAACTACCCCATAAGCAACAGAGAAAGAAATGCAAAAACCACCATTAAAAATCACATTTTTTCAAGCACAATTAAAAATCAAATCTTTTTCAAGAAAATAATAAAGTATAAGTTAAAAGATAGTGTGTTATACTACAATAAGCAAGGAAAAAAAGGGCTCTTCACTCCACAATTACTTCAAAAGAACACAACTTATTAACATACAATACATAATGCAGCACATAAAATTTCCAAGCTTTAACTACTCCACAAGCAAGAATCACTAAAATTTGACACAATAACTGTTCAATTAACTAAAAAACTGAAAACAGAGCAAGAAATCCAAACCCTACAATTAAAAATCAAATATTTTTTCAAGAAAATAATAAGAGTGTAAGTTAAAAGATAGTGTATTACACCAGAATGAGCAATTAAAACATAATTATAAACATACAATACCTAAAGTTAGCAGCTTGGAGAACAATTACTAACACTTAAGCAAGAAACCCAATGCAGCACACAAAAAAATTCCAAGCTTTAACTACCCGTGTAAGTTAAAAGATAGTGTATTACACCAGAATGAGCAATTAAAACATAATTATAAACATACAATACCTAAAGTTAGCAGCTTGGAGAACAATTACTAACACTTAAGCAAGAAACCCAATGCAGCACACAAAAAAAATTCCAAGCTTTAACTACCCTATAAGAAAGAATCTAAAATTTGACAAAATAACTGTTCAAACAACTACAAAAGCAAAAAACAGAGCAAAAAATCCAAACCCCACAATTAAAAATCACAACTTTTTCAATAAAATAACAAGTATAAGTTAAAAGATAGTGTGTTATACCACAAGAATCACTAAAATTTGACACTAACTGTTCAAACAACTATCAAAGCAAAATAACAGAGCAAGAAATCCAAACCCCACAACTAAAAATCAAATCTTTTTCAAGAAAACAGTAAGTGCAAGTAAAAAGATAGTGTATTATACCACAATGAGCAAGGAAAAAAACAACTTTTCACTCACAATTACTTCAAAAGAATACAACTTATTAACATACAATACTTGGATTTAGCATCTTGGAGAACAGTTACTACCAAGATTTAAACAAGAAACTAATGCAGCACACAAAATTTCCTATTTTTAACTAACCCACAAGCAAGAATCACCAAAATTTGACACAATAACTGTTCAAACAACTACAAAAGCCAAAAAAGAGCAAGAAATCCAAACCCCGCCATTAAAAATCACAACTTTAATAAGAAAATAAGTGTGTATGTTGGAACAATTTTGTTATACCACAATGAGCAAGAATCACTAAAATTTGACACAATAACTGTTCAAACAGCTATAAAATCAAAAAACAGAACAAGAAATCCAAACCCCACAATTTAAAATCAAATCTTTTTCAAGAAAACAATGAGTGTAAGTTAGAAGATAGTGTAATATACCACAATTAGCAACTTCAATAAGAAAATAAGTGTGTATGTTGGAACAATTTTGTTATACCACAATGAGCAAGAATCACTAAAATTTGACACAATAACTGTTCAAACAACTACAAAAGCCAAAAAAGAGCAATAAATCCAAACCCCACCATTAAAAATCACAACTTGTACAAGAAAATAAATGTGTATGTTGGAACAATTTTGTTATACCACAATGAGCAAGAATCACTAAAATTTGACACAATAACTGTTCAAACAACTACAAAACAAAAACAAAAACAAAAAAATCCAAACCCCACAATTAAAAATCACAACTTTTACAAGAAAATAAGTATGTATGTTGGAACAATTTTGCTATACCACAATGAGCAAGAATCACTAAAATTTGACACAATAACTGTTCAAACAACTACAAAACCAAAAAAACAGAGCAACAAATCCAAACCCCACAATTAAAAATCAAATCTTTTTCTAAAAAACAATAAGTATTAAGTTAAAAGATGGTGTATTACACCACAATGAGCAAGGGAATCACAATTACTTCAACATAACTTTATTAACACACAATACCAAAAGTTAGCAGCTTTAACTACCCCACAAATCACAATGAGCAAGAATCACTAAAATTTGACACAATAACTGTTCAAACAACTACAAAACCAAAAAACCAGAGCAAAATATCCAAACCCCACAATTAAAAATCAAATCTTTTTCTAAAAAACAATAAGTATAAGTTAAAAGATGGTGTATTATGAGCACACACAATGAGCAAGAGGAATCACTAAAATTTGACACAATAACTCAACATAAAAACCAAAAAACCAGATCAAAATATCCAAACCCCACAATTAAAAATCAAATCTTTTTCAAGAAAACAATACCTAAATAACTTTATTAACATACAATACCTAAAGTTAACAGCTTTAACTATTCCACAATGAGCAAGCATCACTAAAATTTGACACAATAACTGCTCAAACAACTATAAAACAAAAAAACAGAGCAACAAATCCAAACCCCACAATTAAAAATCAAATCTTTTTCAAGAAAACAATAAGTATAAGTTAAAAGATAGTGTATTATACCACAATGAGCAAGGGAATCACAATTACTTCAACATAACTTTATTAACATACAATACCTAAAGTTAGCAGCTTTAACTACCCCACAAATAACAATGAGCAAGAATCACTAAAATTTGACACAATAACTTTTCAAACAACTATAAAAAGCAAAAAACAGAGCAAAATATCCAAACCCCACAATTAAAAATCAAATCTTTTTCAAGAAAACAATAAGTATAAGTTAAAAGATAGACATTTACTTCAACATAACTTTATTAACATACAATACCTAAAGTTAACAGCTTTAACTACCCCACAATGAGCAAGAATCACTAAAATTTGACACAATAACTGTTCAAACAACTATAAAACAAAAAAAACAGAGCAAGAAATCCAAACCCCACAATTAAAAATCAAATCTTTTTCAAGAAAACAATAAGTATAAGTTAAAAGATAGTGTATTATACCACAATGAGCAAAGAAGCAACAGATCTTTGAACAGCCAAAAGGGTCTCAACAACTACAGTTTCAAGAACTGAATCAACCACCATTGCAGCTACATCACATCTCAAACTACTCACTTCCATTTTTACAAAAATAGCCACAAAAAAATCTCTACAATTGCAAGAAGTAACCCAAAAGCAGAACTTTCTGCAAAGGGGGGTGTTGGGGGTTTTAGGGTAGGGTTGGGTTTTGACTGTCCAAAAGGGGATTTAAAAAAGGAAAGGTGGAATTTAGGGTTTTTGTACTTTGTAACAATTATGGGTGTTTAGGGTTTTGGGGATGTGAATTTGAAATTTGTCGTTTTGTTTGGGGGTTAAAGTGTAAAAACAAGAAAGTGTGTGAACTGATCTCAACAGCATGTTACTTTCTATGGATATAGATGTTAAGTAATTTTATTTATCAAAACTTAAGGGCCCGTTTGTACATGAGAATTATTCACCTTTTTCCGGAATATTTTTTCACTTTTTTCACTCTATGATGTTTGGCCATAAAATAATAAAAGCTTGTTTTTCACTTTTTTCATTTTGTTTTCTACTTTTTTCACTTTCAATACATTCAAACAACCAAATATTCTTTGCAAAAACTATAATCAAACACAACTCCATCTTCAACTCCAACTCCAAAATACCAAATAAAGTGAAAAATATTTAGTTTTCATGGCCAAACGCCTACTAAGCATATTAAAGAAGGCAGATTGTTGTTTCAATTCCTGTACTTCAAAGGATGATTTCATTCAGACCCTTAAACCTGTTCAAAATACATATCTTAAACACATTTAACTCTGCGTGTTATGTTTTTCAAAGTAATTATTATATAGAGGATCGGAGAAGGGAAAATAAGGAAGGGGATTATAAATTGAGAAATTGAACAATTATAGTTTTTGTACTTTGAACAATTATAGGTGTTTCGGTTTTGGGGATGTGAATTTGAGATTTGTAGTTTTGTTAGGGGGTTAAAGTGTAAAAAAATAAAGTATGTGTACTGATCTTGACAGCATGGGATCTAATGTTGAAGTACAGGACTTTTTATATCAAAAGAAGCCCTTTTATTTTATTTTTATTTCTTTTGACTTATTAAGGCCCGTTTGGTCTGAGGATTTTTCATTTTTTCTCGGAATTTTTTTTCACTTTATCTGAAATTCAGCTTTTGGCCATAAATTTCCAAACACAACTTTAGAAAATACCTAAAATTTTATTTTCACTTTCAGTACATTCAAACAACTAAATATTCTTTACAAAAACTGTACCAAATACAATTATATCTTCAACTCCAACTCCAACTCCAAAATTTCAAAAAAAGTGAAAAATATTTGATTTTCATGGTGTTTGAACTTTTGAACAATTATAGGATTTTAGGATCTTGGGGATGTGAATTTGAAATTTGTCGTTCTGTTGGGGTTAAAGTGTAAACAAAGAACGTATGTGTACTGAACTCAACAGCATGGGATCTAATCTTGAAGTACAAGGCTTTTTATATCAAAAGAAGCCCTTCATTTTTATTTTGTTTCTTTAATTCTTTAGTATCAGGATTAGTTTGTATACAACTTTGATTATATATATATATATATATATATATATATAATTCTAGTTATCAGGACATAAGTATATGAAGAAAAAGAATCACCTAATGTTATTTATTTTGGTGAAATATGGACCTTAAACTTTCAAGGTTTTTATCCACTGTATTGATTGGTAGGACCTTATTGTTGAGTGCATAAAGAGCATGTTCATTTGCAATTTCACCTTTGAGGTAGACTACGAAGGAGGTGATCTATTAAGTGAATTATTTATAGTGAGTGAAGGTGTTGGAAGGAGAAAAATGAAATTACATGTAAAATTATCTCAATAAATTTATAATCAAACCTATCTATAATAGTTATTTTATGTAATTACATTTCACTATAATGATCAAAGTCTTTTGCCATCAATTTCACGTTATATTATATGTTCACTATAATAGTATGTGGCTATAGCAGTTAAAAATCTCCAAACAAATAACGTTATTATAGAGAGATATGTCATACAATATTTTGAAATCAGTGTAGGCTTAGCGACATTTTGTGAAAATGGGTCAACTCGTTTTTACCCGATCCGTTTATAGCCCAACCCCTTTTTTACCCGCTTTAGTCTTGTCTTCTTCTTCCGGAGAAAAATAAATATTTTATTTTCTTAATTACTAGCAATTCTAACTATTACTGTATTATTAAGGATAGTGACCGAATGAATAAGATTAATCCATTTTTAACTAAGATTTCATATTCGAGCTTGTTCTTAATATTAAAAGGTTCTGGTAGAAATCATTTTCGATCTTTTGTTGTGCGAATCTAAATTAATCGGAACGTCCGATGTAGATATCGAATATCCACAACAACAAACAACAGTATACCCACTCTAATTCGACAAGTGAGATCTGAAAAAAGTAAAATATACGCACACCTTATTTCTATTTTTATGCATAGAGCCACTATTTTCAATAAATTCTCAGCTGGTTATCGGATAGCCACACTTTAGAGGATATCCCTTAGATATCCTTATCCTCTGACCATCATTGTAGACTGCAGTGTTTGATGATTAGGCTGACATAACATGTTACATCCACTATGGCAGTTAGAAAAAGCAAGAAAACAAAAAGAACACAGTACTAGGTATTGTAATCCCAACAATATTTACACGTGACTCGGCAAATTCCACTTCTCCAACAAAGATTTGGACACGTGGCACACAACCACTTTCATTTTTGCGCCTCTCATTATCTGTATAATTAATAATTAATGCTTAATGTTATTTATAAGCTCCAAAAAAATTCTTTTTTCTATTGTGTTCTCATTCTTGAATCCAAAATAAGAAAGTTTTCTTTCGGAGCACTCCCTCTTTTGAAGGTTTTTTTTTTTTTTTTCTCTCTTTTTCATTTGGTGGCATTTTGATTAGAAAAGATATTGGGTTTTGTTCTTGTTGGTATTGAAACAATTGATTATGAGACTTTTTCGAGAGAAACAAAACATTTTTGTTTTTATGATGCATTCTCTTTTCTTGTTATGTAGTTAAGAATTATATTCAAGAAAGACTCTTGGCTCTAACCATAATTTAAACATCTATAATGAAGTGGTGTTTTAGTTTTTTTGTGAATATTTTTGTGGGGATTTAGTATTGTGCAAAATAACTTTGTCTCTGATTACTACTCATCTCATCGAAAGAACACCTTTCTATGTTTAGAAACTTTTCTGACTTCAAATTTTCCATTTTACTCTTCATAATGACATGTTGGTGCATAGAAATGTCATGACACGTTTAAGAAAACAAGTTACGTGCTTCATAAGTGGATAATTTTGAGGTTAACTATGCAGATGCTCGTTTGTGTAGTATAATCGAATGAACCTTTCTATGTTCCCGACTTCAAATTTTCTATTTTAATCTTAATAATGACATGCTGTTGTAGCATAGAAATTTCATGACACGTTTAAGACGATAAGTTTGGTCAGTTCCGTGCTTCAATGATATCAAGTGGATATACCATGCGCAGATGCTTGTTTATGTAGTATAGTCGAATAATACCTTTCTATGTTTGGAATTTTTTCAGACTTCAAGTTTTCTATTATACTCTGAATAATGACATCTTGTTATAAAGATAGAAATGTCATGACATGTTTAAGACCATGAGTTTTGGGTACGTATTGTGCTTCATGATATGAGTTAAATGGAGAATTTGGAAGTACTATGCGGATGCTTGTTTATAATGTTTCAACAGTATTAGTGAAAATTATGATTCTTGATCTTATACCATAAGAAGAAAACAGGGAAATGAAAGACAACAATAATCCAGAAACAAGAGAAGTAGTAGCCATTTAGATATTAGGGTGTGTTTGGTTTGAAGGAAATGTTTTCCATTACGTTTTCTCTTGGAAAATAAATGGTTTTCTTGCTTATTTTCTGCAAAATGTTTTCCTCCATACCAAACACACCCTTATTCTTTACTTTACCCCCCTCCTCAATCAAAGTATAAATTAGGCTTTTGGTCTTCAAAGTACAGTTTAGTAAAGAATTTTTACGCTTCCAATGAAACTTAATCGATTATAGCAAGTTATCAGACTTGTTATAAAGAATGACATGTTGTTATATGGTGAATCTACTTGATAGCCCAAATACTTATACATTGTCAACTGTCAGTGCGTAGAACTTAAAACTCGTAAGAAATTTGACGTCCTACATATATTGCTGATCTCTTTTTCAGGCTTTGAGTGTCTGTCATAATCTACAACATGTGGGGGGTTGCTCTTTTCTTGAATGGCCGGTTATACTGCTCTCTATTAGTGGTCGTCTTGTGATATTCTTAATCAAATGGGGGGTGCTTGTTCATTAAAGAGAGACCCCCATGATGATGACAACATCATTAGAAGAGGTTTCTCAAGTAGACATTTCAAATTTGGGAGCTCGAGTTGTTTAGAATCGTTCCTTCTTGGGCGTATCGTGGATTGTCATCCCGGAAGAAACAATTGTCCGTCCCTCATGGAATTATGCATTCATGGAATACGTAAGGTGATTGTTTTTGTTTTATAATGTTTCATTAAGCAGAGGCAGATTCGGAATTTGAACTTGATGAGTTCAACCTTTAATGTTTTTAATGCCGAGTCAAAAATTAACTTTGTTTAAATTCTATTGGATTTTCACATATATAAATCATGTTATGTATTGAAAATATTGGGTTCAGTTGGACTCATTCAATATTTAATCTTGAATGGTTTAACCTTTAATGTTATCTGATGAAATTCTAGTTTCGGAAAAGGCTCAAATATGCCATTGAACTATTGAAAATGGCTCATTTATGCCTTTTGTCAATAGTTTAGCTTGTTTATGCTATCGCCGTTACCAAAATGGTTCATCCATGCCATTTTTAATTAACGTTGTTTTACAATACCAGATATGACACTTGGCCTCCAATTAGAGGTTCCGTCGTTTAATACAACCAGCACAAATTTATGGGTCAGGTTTTAGTTTAATTTAGGATTTAATTTGTGTTGGTTTAATTAAACGATGTGGACCTCTAATTGGAGGTCACGTGTCATATCTGGTATTATAAACCGATGTTAATGAAAAATGGCATGGATGAGCCATTTTGGTAACGACAATGGCATAAATGAGCCAAACTATTGACGAGCGGCATAAATGAACCATTTCCGATAGTTCGATGACATATTTGAGCCTTTTTCATTCTAGTTTTCACATATATAAATCATGTTACCTTTTGAAAATATTGGGCTCAGTTGAATTCGTTTAGTATAGGCTCTGCATTTGCCTTTGCCATTAAGGTTATTGAGTTTTTTTGGTTAAGGAGATATTATGCTTTCTTCTATTAACAGGACATTGACAAATGTCATTCATTCTCAATGCTGCCAAGGGATATAAGCCAGTTGATTTTCAACAATCTGGTGTATTCTTATCGCCTTTCGGATGACAGGATCGAAGCTTTTAGAGATTGTGCACTGCAAGTAAAATTCCGTCTCACACTGATGTCGTATTGAATTTTTTACAAGATCTTATAAGCCTATTTGTTTTGAAGGTTTTTTTTTTTTTTTTTGACAGGACATGTGGACGGGAGAATATAAAGGAGTTAACGATAATTGGATGGATGTGTTTTCTTCACAAGGATCGTCTTTACTGTCCGTATATATTTTTGGTTCTGAGGTCACGGATTTCGGATTCAGTCTATTACGAAATTGCCCAAACCTCGAAGCGTTATCTTTCGATTGTTGTGACCGCATTTCCGAACAGGGGATAAAGCAAGTCAGTGGTAGTTATTACTGTTCTCTCTCGCAATAGTTTCTTATTTCAATTGCCAATCTGTATTAGTTTCCCGTAAAGAAAGAGCGTGCTATATGAAGGCAAGAATATCTAGCTGTTTTGCACCATATTTGTTGTTGTTGTATTTTTTTATTGAGCATACAGAGTCAAATGTCTATAATAACCATTTCACTATAACTGCCAAGTTTCTTTGGAACTGATTTTTCATGTTTTGTTATATTATATGTTCTTTATAACAATATTTTGTTGTAGTAGCCAGAGAAGCGACGTTGTTATAGAGAGGATTGACCGTATATGCTTTAAAGAGTGCATGAAATAAACATTATAAAATAGATCATGTGGCCAATTATTTTCTTCACGTGTGTGCATTATATTACTCTTTTACTTGTCGAATTAGGGAGGTTATGTTTTGATTCAATATGTTGTTTGATGATGACAATGATTATATTGGTGCCTCGCAGGTTTCTCGAACTTGACATATTTGAGTATTAGAAAATGTGTTTCGGTTACTGCTGAAGCAATGCAAGCTTTATCCAGCTTAGATAAATTGGTTAAATTGGATTTCGAGAGATGTCCACAGATTCATGGAGGATTTGTTCATCTTCAAGGTTGGTTATTGTCCAAATTTATTATGTAAAGGAGCAGCTAAAAAAGATTAATTCTTTTGTATGTAAAAAGGTTTATTTTTCTTCAAGAGTAGATTTCAAAGGTACATAAGAAGTTAACTTATAGTTTATAAATTTTCGCTGACATTTTATGCATTAAATTTAATTTTGTTCCGTCATCTTGATGAAGCTCTTTGACATAATACAGCTTCAAAAAAAATTGCATCACCTTAAGATAAAGAGTACTTTATTTGTTTCAGGCTTGTCAAGACTCGAATCTTTCAGTATAAGATGTTGTCAGTGCATTACGGATGCAGACATGGAGCCTCTGACAGGTATCGGTAGTGAATGTGCTTTAAAATCATCGCACATGTCATCTTTTTGCTTGAATTTATGTGAAAATTTGCTCATTATCACATGGTGTAATTCAGGGCTTGCTAGTTTGAAGGAACTTCAGATCGTGTGTGTGTACATAACAGATTATGGAATTTCTCGACTGAGAGGTACTAATTAGTATCTCTGTCGTAGTAAACTTTTGCAATGTCTTATTTAGTAAGCTGTTGTAGTTTCTCATTTCTTAATCTTTTTAGGTTTGAACAAACTTGCTGTACTAAATATGGAAGGATCCCATGTTACCACTTCATGTTTGGATACTATTTCAGGTTTGCATTCTTTCGTTTGATTGCCATTTATGACATCTTAACGGCCATTAAAAATGCTTCTCCTGTGGGCGCACTGGGATTTACGTATGTAGCTACGTGGCAATGCACTTTCTTTACATTCTTGCCTCTCGAGGAGATTTTAATTGATGCACATGCATATAATGCAAAAAATCTAGTTGTCCGATCTATTTGTTTTTATACAATAAAAAGTTGTTGCCATCATAGAGAAAATCAGGTTGATCAGAATTTTTGCGTGCACCTATAAAGTCACTTACTGTTGGGGTTTTTCAACCTGCAGACAAGAGCAAGGAGTTCTTTTTTTCCTCCCCTGTAAATGGGATTCAACGGAGGGTTATCAATACCTTGAATTACGAAATTAGTCATATATCTAACAAGTCAATTAGTATTTAGCGTTCACCATTTTAACAGTATGTATTCGAGAAGTAGAAGTACCTTAGTTGTAGAAAGTTAAAATGGAAGTGCATTTTTGGAGCCTAACGTAGATAAAAGCTCGTCATAATTTCTTATGATCGTACTATATGATACTCCACTTGTTCTCTGGATAAGGCATCAGCAATGATTTGTTAAAAGTTACTCTATGTGACTGGTAATAGTAGTGTTTCTTACGGAAACCATTTTTTTTTTGTTCTACAGTGTTTCCTTCGCTGCAGTCGCTGAATCTCAATAGATGTTGCCTGAGAGATGATGGATGTGAAAAGTTTTCGGGTAAGCGGGAGATATTATTATTTTCTTTTATGAACTTATTATAGCAAGATAATGTTACCTCTATAGCCAATTGTTGTATACCGTGCAGAGCTCAGGAATTTGAAGGTGTTGAATTTGGGATTTAACCACATTACAGATGAATGTTTGGAACATCTAAAAGGTCTGTCTTGTCGGCTTTGATTACGTTCAATTGAGGGTTATGTTTCATTTTTAAGATTTCCTTACTTTAAACCCTTCTCTATGCTTTGGTAGTACGAATGTACAATATACTATACTGAAACGGAAAGCTTTAGATTTACCATTAATCTCTCTCATGTGTAGCAAAATCGGTTTTCCTTCAAAATTGAAAGAACTGCTTCACCTTTTTTCTTTAAATCACATCTCCAATATCCTGTTTATAGATTTCTCGAATGTGAGGAGAAATTTCGTCGCAATGGAAAACACTTGTTCTAATTTGCATCACTTC
This sequence comes from Lycium ferocissimum, assembly GCF_029784015.1. Taxonomy (NCBI): domain Eukaryota; kingdom Viridiplantae; phylum Streptophyta; class Magnoliopsida; order Solanales; family Solanaceae; genus Lycium; species Lycium ferocissimum. The sequence continues at coordinate 41,004,030 of NC_081350.1, read as the reverse complement.
ACACCTCTATGCCTGCAACTTACCCCTGTATATATGTGCTATATTTTGATCCCTCCGAGAAAAAAATTAGTAGGCGTTTGCACACAGATTTGGTTGAAATTTGGAAAAAAAGAATTTTTGAAGTTGAAAAATGGTATTTGGAAGTTAAAATTGTGTTTGGATATGACTTTCACTTTAAAAAAAGAATTGAATTTTGTGAGTGGAAAAGATTTTTCACTTGAAAAACTTCAAACTAGATACTCATCTTCACAAATTAACCAAAAAAATCAGCTCAATGTAATACTCCCCAATAAATATTTTAAAAAGAAATGTTGAAAAAAATGAAAACAGTCTATGTCTAGATGGCTCCTATTAGTGGCTAATAGCTGATCATGTTAAACTGTTCCTCTGGTATTACTTTTGTAATCTCAGATGAATAGTTATTTTGTTTGCACTGGTACATTTGTTATATTTTGCGATTCAAAGTGATTTCTGGATAAGGAGAAGTTCTGTTTAACTATTTTGTTTACACTGGTACATTTGTTATATTTTGCGATTCGGAGTGATTTCTGGATAAGGAGAAGTTCTGTTTTTCGCATTTAATTTCTCACGTTGAAAAATGATATTTTCACTGTAGCAGTTAACGCCTCTGATTTTTTTTCCAATGTCTTTTGGTTATTTATTTCGTTGGATCAACTATTGCAGGTCTGACAAAATTGGAAGGCTTGAACTTGGACTCATGTAGGATTACAGATGATGGACTGGCTCATATAGCTGGTAAACATAAACGTTGCATTGTTCGAGTACCACTGATTTTATGTTCTCATTAATGTTGAGGTCCTGTACTTGAATCAATTCCTGATTATTCAGTTGTCAGAATGGAACTTAGTCGAGTCACTTGAGTTTTATTTACATCTTTGAGATAAATTCCAAGGTTAATAAGTCGTCCATGTTAGATGAAAGTTGCAGGCACCCATCTTTTAGAAGCATATGTTAATCTATGTTGCTCCGACTCTCCAAAAATGTTGCAGCAACCGTGTCCGTTCCTGAAAAAATGCAGTAGCAACAATTTTGAAGAGTCCAAGCATCATAAATGTTAATTATAAAAGAAGGGCTTCATTTGTTATCTGCATTTCACGGGGCACTAGAATCTGTAATATCATAGTAGTTTCTTAACTTTCTTCAAAACGATGAAGCGTTTATTTGTTCTACACGTGTTACTAGAGATTTAAGTGGTTCATTTGTTTTAGGTTTGGCCAAATTGGAGGAACTCAACCTCAAATTCACTTTAGTGACTGACGATGGTTTGAAAACATTATCTGGATTGACCTGCCTCAGGTCGCTTAATCTGGACGTGCGCCAAATTACAGACTCAGGGCTCGCAGTTCTCACAGGTAAGCCATAGAAAACATGAGACGAAGTGCGAATGCTTAGCAGATGCTAAATCCAAAAATTACTACTTTTTTGAGATGTGGCTTGATGCATCAATTCCTCAGCACAGCATGTTTAGTTGTATTGTATAATTTCTTTTTGGTGTTCTCAGCAAGAACTTTTTTTTTTTTTTTTTTTTTTTTTTTTGGCTCTATGGAGTATAGGTTTAACTGGTCTGACTCACCTGGATCTCTTTGGAGCTCATATAACAGATTCCGGGACAAAGTATCTCGCGTGTACGTTAAGAGCAGCCATTCTTCTTCACTTACTATATCTTAAGTCTGCTTTCTTGCTCTTTTACGTTTCTATAGCCGCCTGTCCCCCTTCCTTTGGTGCCAACGCTAGGGTTTAATATTCTGTATTGCCAGAATTCATCATAAATTGACTACGGTGAACTCACTTGGGATTAGTTGAGCCTTAGTAGTATGATGTCTTGTGCTTCCTATAATTTCATCTACAAGTGTCGATCAAGATAAGTCTCTGTGGGGCAATATTTGATACCATTTTATTACTTGTCGATCACGTATACTTGCATGTGCATTTGGGAGCAACACTCCTACTTCACTTGGTGCAGAGTTCTTTAATTACGAATTGGATGTTTCTTTTATTAGCTATTTGCAAACAAATGGTCAATGTTGTTTGTGAATGTCTTGTCGCTAGTCGTTATAATGGCTGTGATATCATTGTTTGTAAACTACACATATATGTAGTCGGTTCGCGTATTCAAATTCTAAATGTGTATCATTGTCTCATTAGATTTCAGAAATCTGCAATCACTGGACCTTTGTGGTGGCGCATTAACAGATACTGGAGTCGAGAATATAAAGGATCTTTCTTTCCTGACGTTTTTGAACCTGTCACAGAACAGGAATTTGACTGATAAGACCTTGGAATTTCTTGCAGGTGCGTTTGTCTATTCAGGTTATATGAACATGTTGAAAATTTAGGCTCATAGTGCTGAACTCATCGTACTTTTGAAATTTTAGCGGGTTTTCACATATATATATTCATGTCCGCCCGCCTCTGCATATATATGTATTTAGAAGTTGAATACTGCATGCATGTGATAGTGCAAAAGACGAAATTTTCAATCTGCCAAGCTTGTGATATACTGTTCTACGAATGTCAATATGCTTGAAGCAACTATGTAGTAAGAAGCGAGAAGTAATTGAGCGGTTTACCCTTCAAATTGACTGGTTTTTTAATTTTTCCCCTTCATATGGGCTGGTCTTTAATTTTTTCCCTTCAAAATCGAACTTATGACAAGAGACGGAAGTTCTTTTAAGGGCGCAGGCATGACTTGTAAATATTATGATGCGTAACTTATACTTCTATGCTTCTCCAAAGTTCGATTTTGAAGGGAAAAATTTAAAGACTAGCGAAAAACAAGGACAAAAGTGCAAATGACCCATTTGTAGTCTAAATTGTTATGAAAAATATTGTTAAAATATTTTGAAAAAGTGCTTTTTCTGTTTCATATGTTGTATAGAGCACTAACAAACAAGAATTTTTTTTTAATCAACTTCGTAGAGCAATTAATTAATAAATTATAAGAAAATAAGTAAGAAAAATTCAATTTAGTAAGAGTTGAACACTCGGCTATGATCCATCATTTAGTCCATTTCGGCCCGATCTATTCCAGCCCATAGCCTTTGGACGGATTAATGACTTGTCTATTTGATAACATTGCCAACTTTAGCCCATTCAAATTAAGTTTTAACCCGCCTATTTGACACCATTAGTATCAAAGGCAGATTGAATCACATCGTGTATACATATGCACAAAAAAAGTTTAAACATGCAAGTGTATAATATATTACATTCATTCTGAATTGTTGACTTTCAGTTCTAGATTTGTCTCTGCATTTATCTATTTTCATGTCTAAGACTAATTTTGGCATTTCCTCTGAAAATGCAGGACTGAAGTTGTTGGTATATTTAAATGTCTCAAATTCTTGTATCACCAATGATGGATTGCAATATTTAAAGCCTCTGAAGAATTTACAATCATTGGATTTGGAATATTGCAATGTGACAGCATCTGAGATTAAGAAACTTCAAGATAATGTCCTTTTAAATCTTGTAAGATATAGGCCTAATTAACTCTTCAAGTTTCATCATGTAACATACAGTAAATAGACAAATCATTTATTGATATGTAAAATAGTCCAAAAAAAAATAACAGCAAAGAGGTATATATATAAAAGATTGGGTTTATGATTTTAGCTTTTTAATTTTACTCAACGTGAGCAATATCTTCGACCTGTTTCATTTTATATGATACCATACAAGCATTTCTTTATATTTTGCATATGCTTTAACTTTAAATTTTGATTTACGCTTAATAATATAAATTCTTTTAGCCACATATTTTACGATGATTTTCCTAATTTATTAATTAGTGTTGAAACCTAGTATTGATGATCCAATTCTCATGAAGCATCTTAAATAAATAACCAACCTAACAAGGGATGAGTGATGAGAACAAGGCGAAAAACAAATAAATATTCATAGTGATGACATTTGACACTCATTCAATGTAAAGGATAATGGCAAATAGATATAGCTTAGGTCGGCTTTACTAATTAATTGACCATATTATATATCGATTAAATTTATATACATCAATAATATAAAAATCTATATTATTAGTAATACGTGATCCTACTTTTTTTTTTTTTTTTAATAATAGTCGTATTATTGCTTAAGTTCCAAGTTAAGTGTTACTTTTCTTTTTGGTCTGTCCCAAAGAGAGTTCTTGTTTCCATATTTAATAAGTTGACAAGTCAAACACGTATTCAAGCTTTAAATGAATTTAAAAAAAGACTTTTTGCTAATTTACACAACTTTAATTTAAGATTAGACGATTCAATAGTCTCCTTTTATAGCTTAAATTTTGTCCAAGTCAAATTAAGACACTTGAATTGTGTGGAGTAATATTTATACGTATCGGCACCTTTTATTTCGTTCCTTAAACAAATTAAGATTAGTCAGGAATTGCATAAGAGGACGCTATAAGTAACAATAGCGCAAAAAACATGCAACGAGATTCACAAAGATAACTGGTTTCTGGGGACAAGCAACGTTGGGAGGTACTTTGGTTGGTATGTCGATAGCAAGCACGAGGCAACTAGGCCCCGTTTGTCCATAGATACCAAAAAAAAAAAAAAAATCACTTTTTTTTTGGAATTTTAGAGTTGGAGTTGGAGTTGTGTTTTGTGTAGTTTTTGAAATTGTAGTTTTTGGTGAAATGTTGTTATAAAAAATGAAAAAAAAAAAATGAAAAATAAGTTTTTTGAGTTTTTGGTATTGAAATACAATGATTGCATTCGGAATTCTCAAATAATCGATTAGGAAAAAAAGTGAAAAAAAAATTCCGGATTAAAGTGAATAATTCTTATGGCCAAACGGGGGTTAAGTTGGTATGAAAGAATTGTTGTGCCGCGGGAAATCCTTTTCTATATTAGAATTCGAATAGACGAAAGGTGTAACATAATTAACACCACGAGGTGAAATTATTAATGTTTTATATAGAACGACATACATAGTGTAATCTCACATATGGGGTTTGGGTGGGTGGGTGGGGGGGAAGGGGGGGGGGGGGGTTACGCACGCAGACCTTTACCCTACCTCGTGGAGGTAGAGATAAATCCTCGGCTCAAGGAGAGCATTTCAAAGCAATTTTGAAAGGAAATACGAAAGTGAAGAAGACATGATAACTAATAAGGAACATAATATTCAGAAAAATGGAACAGTAAAACAACGAAATAATACGATGACTGAAGCACAAGAACAACAGGTGGTAATAGAAATCGAAGAGCAAGATACTATGAAAATAATGCTAATACTAATTATAAGAAAAAAGAAACAAAACGACATACAATGCTTCAAACTACCATCAAGCCTCCGCAAAAAAAACCAGACAATGCTCAACAAACATCACAAATTATTTGTTTATGTAGTGACTAATTGAAGAGTTTATATATTATGAGATCACCTAAAAATAATTTTGCATATGTAATGGGACCTAACAAAGGTTGGATCTGTTTTATATATCCTTATCCCTTTGCATATAAAAACAAGGCATCAATATTTCCCCATTTATCTTACGTGGATTGTGTATTATCTGCATCATCATCACATGGCTTGTCAACTTGTCCATTGCAATATGCAAATTCCTGTGGGTCCTTTTAACTGCTAAATGCATGTTCACTACAAAGGCAGGTTTAAGATTTTAATTTTATGAGTTTTAAATTTTAAAACAACAAGCTCAAAAAGTAATAATTGAATTTTAGAGTTAATACCTATATATACTTGATAAATATCTTAATACAAATAAATTGTTTGAATAAAAATTATTGAGTTGATTGTACCCATATCCGGACTTCTAATTCCTCTCATGATTCACGGTACATTTGGTTTCTGAAGCATGAGAAGCTGCAATGTGATATCAGCAGATATGATGGTAATCTTTATTTTCATTTTAAAAGATTAGGAAAAAATGTATAAATAATTTATATTTCACCTCTATTATATAGTATAAGTTTTTTGAATAAATTTTCCCTCGTCGCTAGTCTTTGTACAAGTATACTCATTGCGCTAACAAAGCTAAGGTGTGGGCAAAATATACATTAAATATTGCCCTTCCGAAGTAAGTACAAGGATAAACTTTTTCTCTCAGGTATATTTTTTCACGTAAAATTCATAAGATAACTTATTTTAATTGCCTTCCAAAGTAATTAAACTTCAACTTTAAATAAAAATAATTGAATTAAATATTGCTCTAATTTTTTGAAGTATATATATTAAAAATAATTAATAAAATAGTTAGAGTAGTAGATATGATCGATCACATTCTTTATCTTCGAAGAATTTTATACATTTTAAAGATGCAATATATAATTATAATAGATAGAAAAATCTTGGCAAAATGGTAAAAATTATCATCGTGTGACAAGCAGAGATAACTAGTTCGAGCTATGAAATCATGATTTCTTGCAAAAATATAAGGTAAAATTGCATATTTATGATTTAATATCATTTGATCCTTTATCAATAGTACATATAGCAAGAGTTTAATTCATCGAACTACCTTTATTTATATATTTGAAGTCATATAAGGTGCTGTTATATCATTTTGTTTTGAACTTGATATTTATGAAGAAAACAAGAGGAAAAAGGGGAAAAGTTTTGATACTTTGCATTTTTGGCTGTCCCCAAAGTAGCTAGCTAGTCCCAAGTAGGGACATGTAATTATTTCCATTATAATCTATTAATCCTTTTTGTTTTTTGCTTTTTGCTTTTGTAGCTGCTTGCATAATATCAGTTTGCACCTATCCAAAACAAAAAGGATAAGAACAAATTAATGCCAAATTAAAGGGTATCAATTAAGAGAAGAGAGCTTTAGTTATCTAGTAACTAATTGATCCACCTTAAACAAGAACAAGCCTTGTTTTTTTTTTAATCTAAAATTACTGCAAGTGTGAGCAAGAAAATTAAATATCCCTGTCGATGAATATTGATATTCTACATTTGCGACATATTGCCTATGCAGAGGCGGATTCAAGATTAAGGGTTTTAGCACTAAGAAAATCGTACTTTTAAAATTGGCTATATAATTAATATTTATCAAAATTTTAGTGGACTTTCACATATTTATATATATATTCCACATCCAAAATACTGGACTCGAATGATCATGTGTAGAAACACTAGATCCGTTCCTATGCCTGGGTGAGTTGGGTGTTTTTTTTTCTTCTTCTTCAATTTTGTACGGCTTAAAAAAAAAGTAGTATAGAGCAAATATTCCTTACACTTTATCACAAAAAACAAAAAAAGAAAAATTAGCTAATAATAAATTTTGTAGCTAAATAACAAAATTTATCGCTAATTCAATTTAGCAATAAATTAGAGCTAGGAATCATAAAAAGACGTTAGTTGCGACTTGCGAATAATTTAGCGATAGTTCTTATTTAGTCACAAGGTTTATAGTTAGTTTTAATTTTTTAGTGGATGCCTCTCATTTTCAGAACCTTATCTAGATTTTAAAATGTCTTTAGTTGGGAAAAGCTAATATAGGTGACAAAGCTAGGAAGATGACAATGTCATGGTCATAGATCCTATTACTATCAAATACAGCTTCTATATATTTGGCAATAGGAGCCATAAATTTTGGATTATACTATATATAACACATCTATAAATATATAACTTTGTGTAACCAACTATCTATGAGTTGGATACCAACCAAATACACATTGAAAGCAGCTACCAACTGGTTTGGTTTTTTATTACAACCCTTTCTTTTCCTATTTTTGTCTTTTTGGAAGAATTACAAAAGGTAAAAAAAAAAAAAAAAAAAAAAAAAAAAAAAGATGTTTGATGAGAATCGAATTCCACACGTAAGTGCACACCCACAATGGGTGCGTAATCATTTCAACAATTTGAAAGTCCTCCTTTTAAAAAAAAAAAAAAAAAAAAAAAAAAAAAAAAAGAATAATAAAGAATACAAAATAATAGCTTTATCAATGAGTTACTACTATTTTGCTTTGGATACAAATTGGTTGGAAAGATAGGATACAAATTGGTTGGAAAGATATTTAAGTTGGTAGAAACAAGGACTTCATATATAAGTAGTTACTAGCAGGGGCGGAGCCACATATGGCTAAAGGGGTTAAATCCTAACCATAAAAAAATTATCTTGTTTATACGTAGTTAAAATTATTTTTATTAATAGATAGTATATGTTGAAACCCTTAAACTTTTTTTTTTGTGTTTCTTCATATTTTGAACCCCTTATCTCCAATCACATTCAATGCAGTTCTTAGAGGTGACAAAATCAACCTATTTTTAGTAATCCATCCAATATGTTCAAATTAATGAGTTACGTAATGACCTGTTTGCCAACTAGCCCAACAGATTGAACTTGAAGACGTATCAAATTATTATTGTACCAAAAGATGTCAAAATATTACTCAGACTCAAATATAAAAATCGAATTTTGAGTTTGAAACTTAAGTAAATCCAAAAGAATTTAAGAAAAATACATTAATCTTATTCTTTTTCAAAAAATAAAAAATAAAAAGGACAGCAAGAGCCTTATTAGATACCGCTGACTTTAGTATCTTATAAGGTTTACGACCCGCCTCCAAGAAATCAAGTTAAATGACAATTTCAACAAGAAGATGATGCCTACTGATCAGGTAAATAGAGAAATTGTAACTTCTTCTATGTAAAGCTCTTTCGTCGAGTCATGCGCGATCATGACAAAACTCAACGAAGAAACATTACCTAACTTCGTGCCAGCAACAGCGACAAGACAAGGGGGTGTTCTTCGAAATGGGCAATCATATTTGGCAAGATTGAGATATGACAAGTTGTTTGACCCAATCATTTTTCCCAAAGTAAACTTCGAACAAATATAAATTGTTTAACTTATTTATTGACTTGACATAGATAATATTTTGCTCGGCCCAAATTTGGTCCAACCTTCTCATTTGCACATCAGACATTCACATTTGCCATGGCATTATAATTTTTTTTTTTTTTTTGTGTGTGTGTGTGTGTGTGTGTGTGTGTGTGTGTGTGTGTATATATAACTACTTGAGTCGGCCATCAACCAGTTTGGTTTTTGGTCAATTTTGGTACACCAAAAAATGATTGAAATATGAAATACGAGTATAATTTCATGAAGTTTCATTTTCTCACGTAATGTAATGAAGAAAGCCTTGTCTAAAACACAGAAGGTACTCAATTTGCATAAGTAAAGCTCATCACGAGTAAAATACTTATTGCACTCTCATTAATTTGCAATATAATGCGGCAGAAATTTATACAATTTTCTTAGCTCTTAAATAAGTAATTAAATGTAGCTTGGTCACCAGTCAATAGGAGTAATATTTAAGTTTTTGAAAGAAAAAAAGTTAACTGCGGAATTTTTTTCAGAAGATTCTTCTTTTTGTGATTTGTTTCAAAAGAGATTAGCTTTACCCTTTAACTTTCTCCGTTTTTATTAGATAATGTTAATTCATCATTTAAGCAATTAAAGCATCTGCTCAAAGATATTCTTAACATTACACAATATTGTTTGTCTTATATCAAGTAACATGTATTCCTAAAGGGTGTATACAATTAAGAGTCTCACTACATTTTATATGTATCTTCTTCAGCTACCAATGAAAAATGTTTTCCGCATTCTCAACAATCTTCCATCAAACTAATTTTCGAATGCCATTTTATCTCCTGAGCTTATCTAGAAGTTCACGGTATATACTCAACCAAGTATTTTAAAGCCACTATACGGTTCATTAGCTTTTTCTTCTTTTTATGTATGTCTCTAAAGCAACAAGTTACATCGACTGTATTTGCACTAAAACTGTTAAATCATTTTCATTTTCATTTGTATATATAGTTTAGTCAATTTAATAATACTCTTAATATGAAGTAATAATGTCTGTTTTCAAATCAATGCCATGATTTCTCCTATAAGATCCGTATTAATATTATTATGAGTATCACTACACTCCATATATAACGCTTTGCATTCTTAACAATCTTCCTTTATCAAACCAGCATTTTTCAGAATGCCATTTATTTTCCTGAGCTTATCTAAAAGTTCATTCTCCACCACTCAACCAACTGCTGTTTTAAATTAAGGTTATTCTTAAAATTAATCTTATTTTGGCCATTAATTAAGGAGCTTGTCAGTTCCCATTTTATAAAAAGTTAAACGGAGCATAATTATTTCAAATGGCAAAAAGCGAAACTTAAGAAAATCCAAAATCATTCCAAACCATTGACACCTGTAGAAAGCACAAAACGTCCGTCATTAAAGTAAATAAAGTAACATATGAAACGTTAATAAATCGCTAAGGAGCTTGTAGATAATGAAATTTTATTGAATTTACTAGTTTAATCAATTTAATATATTAGTCAAATAAATATTATGGATTAATATAATTGGGTTCTGCTTTAATCAAATCAATGCCATGATTTCTCCTATAAGATCCGTATTAATATTATTATGAGTATCACTACACTCCATATATAACGTCTTTGCTTTTTCAAACAGCCAATATGACACTTTATTCGTGCACCTAGCACTTAACTATTCAGTAATAGCGATTGATTTTCCAGCAATTCCCGTGGCCAAAATTACATTCTCCACCACTCAACCAACTGCTGTCATCCATAATAAATTAAGGTTATTCTTAAAAATTAATCTTATTTTAGCCATTAATTAAGGAGCTTGTCAGTTCCCATTTTATAAAAAGTAACGGAGCATAATTATTTCAAATCCCAAAAAGCGAAACTTTAGAAAATCCAAAATCATTCCAAACCATTGACACCTGTAAAAAGCACAAAACGTCCGTCATTAAAGTAAATTAAGTAGCATGATTTTTGAAACTTAAAAAAAAAATTAGTTTATGACATCACGAGAAATTTTCTTTTTTTATATATAAGAGATCTGCAAAAATATTTTTCTACTCAAATTATAAGAGGATAAGTGATCTTACTTCCTCCAAAAAACGTTAATAAATCACTAAAAAGAAGAAACGCACCTCCCATAAATACGTGAGAACACATGAATATTGGCGTTATAACGTGAAAAAACGGAATCGATGGAAAAGCTTCATTTGACAATGGAGGTGGAAAATTTGGTCTGTCATTATAATGAACTGGATGAATTAAGAACAGAATTTATATCAGAGATCGGTTTTTGTGATGAAATCGAAATTAAATTGCTTTCAATTTGCTTCTCACGTTTAATTATGTTGGTTTAAGAGGTAAAGATCAAAAACATATCCGATTATAATTTCACACTCTAATTTTTTCACGAGTTTCACACTCCAACTAAGCAGTGATAACTAATTAGTTGGTCTATCTAGTCAGTTTCGAGCTGCTATGTTTTAAAATAGCATGGATGGTGAAAACTGAAAATCAGAGAAAAAAGAAAACAACGGTCGAGCTGCTATGTTTTAAAATAGCATAGATGGTGAAAACTGAAAATCAGATAAAAAAGAAAACAACGGACAGTTAGTTGTGAAACTCGCGAAATAGTGATTTTTTTAACCATTACCTCTCAGCTTTAAGGATGAGATCAGAATTATAAAAAAAAATACTCATGAATGCATTCAAAATGGGGAAAATTGGATGATTTTATAACTTCATGTATTGAGAAACTATATACATTTGGATCTTAAGGTTTTGGTCACGGGAGTACACAAAAAAAAAAAAAAAAACCGTTCCGTTCCGACCTCCACACCGAGTCACCTCACCACCACTGTGTGTGGACTCAAATCTGCCCGCCTCACCAACGTCAAGCACATACACATCTTACCAAGGGCGCCTCAATAAAATTGTCACTAAAATTGCCACCATCGCAGCATTTTACTCTGAGGCCTTAAATATATACACATACACAAAAAATTTAGTGTTGTCTTTTTTTGTTCCTCCATAATTGTTGGTTAATGGCCTCACCCTTGAGCCGCCCTGCATCTTAGGAGATAACGGAAAGCCGACTAGGTCGGGGCTGAAAATCAGCACGGCGGCGTTGTTGATGAGATGACGGTCTAATCAAAGCCGCCAACGCTCTCTTCACAAGCTCACCTTCAACAGTACCGATTCTCACTAACGAATTTGTCATCGCTGATCTCCTCATATGCAATCGAATCGAATTCGAAGCCGTTTGATGACTAGTAGTACTACTACTCCTTGTTCGAACATGATCCATTTTCTTATGGATACTACACCTAAACGAACCTGGATGGTTCGTAGGTGAACACATACACGTCGTCTTTTTCTCAGTTTTTTGTCTGTTCGTAACAGAAAAAGACCGGTTTTGTGAAGTTGTTTCAGTACGGTCTAGAGGGAACCGGATTGATGATGATGCAGAAACTGAAGTTCCAAACGACGACGTTTTTCTAGACGTCGTTGAGTAGAATCTACCGCCTGGTGAAAGTGAACGGACTACTGGTCCGGTTGATCGCTGAGCAGAAGCTGCCATTTTTGCTGTTTTTTTAACAGTTAAGAAAGAGAGAGTGTGGAGAATATTTCTTATTGCTGTGTTTTTGGCTGTTTGATTTGGCAAACCTTAGTTACACTTGAGGTATGCATTTATAGCAATCATGGAACTATTTCTTTTTTATTTTTAAATATTTTGGTGGGGTATATTTGCTTTAATTAATTGCATAGCTGACCCTCTAGCTTTTTTAGAATTCTATATTTTTGGTCTAAATGCGCGTTAGTTAAGTGTTTTCGTGAACACATAAGTATACTTGATGGTTAAGAAAATCTCAAATCCAGAGCATTTAAGATGAAATCTTTACTTGGTGTAGCTTCTTTTAAGAGATAATTATTAATAATAATAATTTTTAATTAAAAATTTTGTCACATCCATAGTTTGAAATTTGTCAGGAGGAAGAGTTACAGCTTCGTTATGGGTTCTCCTTATATAACCCTTAGTATCTTTATTTCAATATATTTGTGTGCAAAAAAAAAAAATTTCACTTAATATGCATAATTAAGTTGTCAAAAACACGCAAAATAATATGCATAAATAAGTTTTTTTTTTTTAATTAAAATTCAGAACCCATCAACTAAAAATATTCATTTCGTCTATGTATGGACTTTTATAACAATCTTAAGTAACATACAATAATTATTAAATTTACAGTTAAATATTTATAAATATTACTTATTGTTGTGTTTGACTGTTTGATTTGGCAAACCTTACTTTCACTTGAGGTATGTATTTATAGCCGTCAAGGAACTGTTATTTTTTTTTTTTTTTTTTTATAATATTTTGGGGTTTTATATATATATATATATATATATATATATATATATTTTTTTTTTTTTTTTTTTTTTTTTGGTAAAGGTATATTGGTTTTAATTGCATAGCCGACCCTCTAGCTTGTGTAGAAGTCTATTTTGGTCTACATGCGTGTTACTTCTGTGTTTTGTGTTACATATATACTTGATGGTTAAGTATGTCAAATGGAGGGATAAGTTTTTCTCGATTCTTAATTATAATTTTGGGAGGGGATAAAGTTGAAAAAGACAAGGGAAATTGCCGTTTGAGTAACGACCACTGTTTATAGTATTTGGTGGGTAATAGAAGATTGCCACGTTCCTATTCATATTTGGTGAGTCACTCCATATAGATTCCACGTATAACTATGTCCTATTTGTTTATAATTACTTAATTAAAGGAGATTCGGTTTAATAAAGTATTGAAACAAGATACGATGAATACTTTGGAAAAGGTAGAAAAATCATAAAGTAAGGCGCTGCTCATGTTGGGGACAATTTTTTCAATAATAATTTGTTGTGTGATGAGTGCACAAACAAAATGCACATATCTCAAATTGTGACAATTTTTATATTTGGAGGAAGGCAAATTTATTTGGGACAATAATAATTTGTTTAAAATATTTAATGGAATGTCTTTATTTAAATTCTTTTACCCTATCTTTTTTTGGGACACCTTAAATTTTTTTTTTAATACGGTGATAAAATAAGAAATTAATAATTGTTAAACGACGGTATAAAACAAAATGAAGTATAAAGAATTGTTGAAGTGTTTTAAAAATAGAATAAATGAAAGAGAGATATCTACTCCATCTCAAATTTATTAAAGAGTTTGCCCAAAGCTAACAAAATATTATCAAATATATTTGGAGGAAGGCAAATTTATTTGGGACTTTCTGGCGAATGAAAATCACAAATACAATAAAAACTTGATAATATGAGAGAATATGTTAATGGAATGGAGTTTTTATTTAAATTCTTTTACCCTATCTTTTTTTTTTTTGGGACACCTTAAATGACCCTTTTTTTTTTTTCCATCTTTGTTTTCGGCCAATTCTCTTGCTACGGTTTTTTCAAGAAATCCCGCCTAAACCGAAAGTGAAACCACGGATTTTTTCTTCTTATAAAAAAGACAAAACTTAAAATTACTTATGAGAAAATGTTAATTCGAGACCTCGTCGCCTCGATTCATTGTACTCGCGAAGGATAAAATTTTATGAATTCAAAGCATTAGAATTTGCATGGAAGGATGAAAAAAAAATATATGAGTAATTTAATTGAGAAAACTAATTTTCTACTCTTCTATTTACGTTATATTAAGCAACTTTTAAAAAAATAGGACTATATATTTTGACAAGATATGAATAAATGCCTAAAGAGAGATATTTGCGTAAACTAACCGTTTTCTCCTATTAAACAAAGTTTTTTATAAAAAAATTTAAACTTTACGGCGTGATAACGCTTATGAAAAAAATATTTAATCAATTTTCAATATATTAAAATGTTCTATATTCGAACATATTTTATGTTAATTTTAACTACAAAATTAAAGATTTTGGCAGATAATATTCTTTTTGGGTTTAAAATAAAATCAACTTTAGATAATTACCTATGCTAAAATTTGAACTTTAATTTTGTGTAGCTTTTTGACTTAACATTTTCATCAACTATAGCCCGGACTTAGATTAAAATAATAACTGGATGCATTGTTACATTTTTCAAATTCCCATCTAATTTCATTTTCTTTTCTCTTTTTCTTTTTCTTCCTCTTTTGGTTGGGTTATGTGTTATATTTAATTTGATGATTTACGGGACATAATTATTGGCATCTTTAGCTTAACCTCAATTATATGTACCTTACTAATATATATTTAATCAGTTCTGTAATGGTGTTAGGGAACAACTAGGAAAATAAAATTTCGTGCAATGGATTTATTTAAATGACACCACCTCCTAGGTAGGCTTTAAAAGTTTACTAGTCATAAAACAAGATTATCCTCCTTCTGTCTCAGTTTATATGATGTGATTAATTTCGGATTATGAGTATCAAATTATTGTTCAATATTTGTCATGAATCTTGACATACAATCCTAAATTTGTTTTATAAACTTTACACATTTAAAAATATTATAAAGTGAAAACCTTTTTTACGCACGTAATAACATCACGTAAAGTAAAATAAATAATTTTGTAAAAAGCTTATGTAAGTCATCGGTTTTTGAATCATGTAGGATTTAGGACGGACATTTTATTAGAGGTTTTTAATTAATTTTCCTTTGTGTGATTTCTATCGAAGCATATGTCTGAAGATGAGTGTAGAGCGGACGATTGTAAAGCAAACTCTCCATTTATTAAAAAGAGAAAATCAATAAATTTTGAGATCCACTACCGAGTCTATTCCGAGCTTTATTTTGTGATTTACTATCCAATTTATTTCAATTTCAAAAACTCGAATCCAATCAAATTGAACTTTAAATGATTTTCTTTACAAAAAGGATGCTGAGATGTCTACCTTAGCTAATGCTTAGCTTTTAGTAAAATAATAAAGGATTTTGTGATCTAATATACTAAACTAAGAAAGAGATTCTTCTTAGGTCACATGAAACTCTGCTATCTTACACCGAAAGCACTAAGCTAATCTTTAAGATCTAAGCTTTTTCTTCTTTAATTTTTTCCTTAACTTTTTCTCTCGTTGATTTAATAAAATCAAGTATAGTTAATTACTTTAGAATACTCATTGCAGTGAAAAAGTTTCCAATGTAATGCCATTTTTTTTAACTATTCGGTGTCTGTAGCATATTGATCTAATTAATCTGGATTCATCCCCTTAAGTATAAAATATTGACGAGTGTTCGAGGTGATATTTTCTTAACCATTTAATATCTGAAGCATACTGACTTGATTAATTTGAATTTATCGGATAGACCTTTTAGTTTAGAATATGTATAATATTGTGTTGGATGTGCATTTATTACTGCTATAATTTTTTAGAATAATTAGTTGTTTAGTTATAGAAAGAGTCCAATAATTGATTTAGTAGAATATTTAATTTTTTTAATTTAATAAAAGTCTAATACTTTTAAGTTGTAGGAGGAGCTTACTACTTTGTTTATGTGGCTACATTATGGCATATGAACAACAAAATTTATAAGACAATTTTTTTTTTATCCATATCTTAAATCTTCCTACTCGTTGCTCTCTTCAAAAAAAAAAAAAAAATCATTACACATTGAACGCTGGGAATTCAAGATTTCAATTTGATAGGTTCAATCTTTAAGCTCTTACCACTGAACGTAACTCATTATCTGAACGTAACTCATTATACTTTTGAAATTATATATTCATCATCTAATATTAAATTTTGGTGTTTTTTCACATATATTTCGATGTTGCCTGTCGAAAATGCTGGTTTCATATGAACCTGGTATCTGAATACATAAATTCCATTAAAAAATCATCATAAAGAATAAAATGCTTTCTATCAAGAAGTGAGATTCCGGTTAAACTGTTGCCTTATGGACGAAAAGTAGTACTAAAGCACTTCATTGAGCTAAGAAAAAAAAAGTTAACATAATATGCTTGGAGATTAGTTAATTTAAAGCCAGAATCAACTTATTCTCTGCTTTATATTTATGTCTGAAATTAGAGTAGTCAAAATTAAGGAATTTGTTGCACGTTGTTTACATTTTCTTTTCTTTTTCTTTCTATTACTATTTTTTTTCCTAATCCGATCTTTCAAAGACAGTAAATAAGAATTTTTATTTTTATGAGATATCTTGACTTTTCCATATAAGCTTTCTCAAATTTGAACAAGAGGACCAAACTCCAGTACTACTACTTTATAATTGATTAAGATGTGGCTTAATTAAATAATGAATTAATAGCAAGACAATGTCAAAATCTTTTATAGGAAAAGCAAATAGAAGTTTCGTAAAGCCACCTATATATACACACACACACACACATATATATATATATATATATATATTTCGAGAGAAACTTTCAATTGAATTATTTTCCTTTTAATTTCTTGTATTGTACCTTTCTGACTTTAGCAAAGTGTTGACATAGTTTCCCTATTTGACCAAAATTAAACATACTTTTAATTATCAGTTGCCCCAAGACTTGGCAACTTGGTTAGGCAGTGTTATCAAACAATAAATTGGGTAAAATATGCTTTGAATTATTGCGACTTCGAGAGAATGGTCAGTAGAATTCATGATAGATTCTCTCATACAAGATATCAGTTGGGGTGCTTGAGCTGTGTGTTTCATGGTCATGCTTGCTTAGCTTCTACTTAAGGGTGTTGCACGTGAATGAACACAACCTACTACTGTTAGTAATGATTGAAAAAAATGGCTGTTAGTGAAATAAGGCTGACCATTATTGACTTGTAGTACCACAACAACAATTCGTTTCAAAGCTTCATTTCTTTAATTTTGTGATATTTAGTAGGCATTTGGCCATAGAAATCAAAAACTTTTTCACTTTTTTTGAAATTTTGGAGTTGGAGTTAGAGTTGGAGTTTTGTTTGGCCATAATTTTTGAAATGGTATTTTTTTGTTGAAATGTACTTGTGATAAACAATTTTTTCTTGTTTTTCAAATTCCAAATACAAGGAATTTTCATGGCCAAACACTAATTTTTGGAAAAAGTAAAAAAAAAAAAAAAAAAATCCTGAAAAAAGTGAATAATTCTTATGGCCAAACTGGTCACATTAGTGTCATTTTTTCAACCTTGGGGGATTTATACATAATTCCAAAATAATGACTATTTTTAAAATGTGATTTTAATTTTCTCTTTTAAGTCATCAATGAACATATATGTATTAAGGCACTGTATGGTCCTTCCATATTTCTAAAGACTTCATGTCGTTCTATACAGAGTCGGATCCTGAATTTAAATTTTACGGGTTCAATTTTAAGATTATTAATAATGAACCCATTATTTTTTGACAATTACGTGTTCATATCTACTATATATTACAATTCTAATAATTTTAACACATAAATTTGTGCTCCGCATCAAAAATTAAGAATTTCGTTGAACCCCCACTTATAAGGCTACATATGTCACTGGTTCTATATTGAAGTTTGAAGGTAATATAAGGAGACAATTTTCCATTTTAAAGTATATGCGCTTAAAGAATTGCAAAAACGCGAAATCATAAAAGAAGAACCACAAAAGGGACAAAAAAAGTCAATTATATAAAGCGAGGATCATATTAGTTATAATATTATTTTGTAAAAGAAGAGAGTGAAATTTTTTATGAGGCACCTCCTTATTCTTGGGAAATTTATACAAATTCAAAACTCTACTTATAATTAAGAAGGTAAAACTATTAATTTTTATAATGAGCCTCCTTAAGATGCTACCTTCATTTAAAAAATAATAATGATATAGTTGATAATTTTTTTGCATTGCACCGGATATGATTTTTAACATTATCACATACATTATTTAGAATATTAATTTATTTAAAAGAGTATTGGTCAAATTGTATACTTAATCTATTGATTATTCCTAAATATCTAAAATAAAAATTAGTAATGCTTTGGCCCATGCTTAGCATGGGCGACTTGTAACTGGTACTACTATATGCATGACTTATTCATGATAGATTAGTATTTGATGTAAATATTCGATGCTGATATAAGTTCTTTGCTTGGTTAATCAAGTTTAGTGATCATCTAAATCTCGATATATTACGTTAGTAGATAAAAATGAATCACAACTTATGATATATATTACCAAAATCATAAAGTAATACTTTGCTGCCAATTCTATTTCGTGGGATCACATTGAGTATGTTGTTGTTGTTGTTGTTTGTTGTATGAAAAAAGAGGATACATTTCTATATGTTATTAAGAAGAAGCTTTTATAGCTATACAAATATTATAACATATTTAAGAAGTTTAAAATTATCATTTCTTTTTTTAAAAAACTTTGTGCTCGTCAAACTACGTACGTCAAATAAAATAAAATAAAATAAAATAAAATATTCTGAAGAGAGCAATAATATGGAGTTAACTAATTATACATACTCATATATAATACTACTAATTATTTTACACTTCCATTGCATTTTAAAATGTCTTTACCCGTTACCTGCCTTTATTTTCAAGATACGAATCCAATGTAATATGAACAATTTCGTAATTATCTTTAAAGTGGCATGATAATACAAAATTTCTGTGATAACATTATCAGCGCAAAGAAGTAACACTCTAAAAATATAGGTGACTTACAGCTATATTTTCCAAACCTACATTTTATCTCAAGAGTAGTCAAAGGAAATACAGGGGTCCAAGTAGGAATAAAATAGCAAGATGCGATTAAAGCAAGATGTATACACTTTTTCATTTATTAGAATACAAAAGAATTACCAATAAGGTTTCTGGTGGAATGATAACTACTCCTCCATTCTTAACCATGCCTCAAAACGAAATTTCTTTAGATGGGAGTAGACTTTAGTTAGAGAGCGTTTTATCTCTTAATATTATACTTCCCGGTGCAAATTCAAATTTAATCAGGGCTAATACGAATACAGACACTGAGTGAGAAACCAAGAAGAATTGGAAAGAATTAATTCTCTCAGCATTAGCATATTGCCTCAATAAGTTTGAGTGTCTCAATCTTCAACCTCAACTTGTCAAAAGTAGTCTTTAGTGCGAATGTGAGTATTGGGACCGAAGCATATATGCATGACAAATTGCAATATTATTCATAATTGAACCAAAATTCAGCCTAATCATGTTTCTATAATGGCTTGATTATTTGTTTAAACCTATGCTTTAGAAATTGGCACTTTCATTTGGTCACCATCTCCCCTTTTTAATCTTTCTAATGAAACATAAATAAAGTTATTTATGAATACAGCGATCCACCTGTTTTTGTGGTCCTATGGGTTGAGACTGAAAAGTAGAAAAAGAATACCACAACTGTTTGAAAAGCATGTATTGTATTAATTAATTGTTTTCCACATGGTGGGAACCCATAAGATTTGAACTTCAATTGTTTCCATGCAATAATTAAACAAATTTATCGTCACGTAACTGAATAGATGCTTCTATCAACTATCAAGTCTTAATATAATCGGCAAATCTTTTCTTTTTTAAATTCATACCATTGATTTATACTTTTTCTTCTTTGTGTATTTAAAATAGTGTGAATTTTGAACCTACAATTTTAATTTCTTCATCATTTGTATAATGCGCGTGGTCTTGTATAAGTTAGAGAGCGCAGTAAGGCTTTCGAAATACAGATATGTGATATGTTTTTAAATATAAAAACATAAATTAAGACGTAAGAAATATCATTACAACAATAACATATCCAGTGTAATCCCACGCATAATCAGTGCGTACATTTTGGTGTTTGAGATTTTAAAGAAGTAATTGACGAATTTCCAAAAGATATTTCTTACTTTGCGGATTTACATTGTAGTCTTGGCTTTTTTTTTTCTTTGTATAATCATCTAGTTTGAAACATACTGTGACCCGATTAATTCGGATTTGCACCGAATAAGTTTCACTAAAAAAGGTAAACCGTTTCCTACCAAGAAATTTTCCTTTCCCAAGGTTCGAAGACGATACCTTTAACTAAAGATACATGGAGGAATCTAAACCATCCCACCACTCCTCTTGGTGATGCCTTGTTATGACAATATTTTTTATGGCACATTAAAACTAATGTTTACATTAGCATAGACAGTCTACATAGAATGCAGGCCTTCCCATCTCTGCTAACGCGGGATATTTTGTGCATCTAGTTATTTTTTTTCTTTTTACACCGTAAAACACACTGGTCCAACTAACCCTACAAGAAATGATCAGTTTCTATGGCGAAAAAGAGTTGTCCTAGATTTTATAGTATCTCCCTCGTCCAATGTTTCTTCATTGAGTATTGACAATTGCGTCATTTTTTATGATGTGTTTCAATTTTTTCGAAGTGATACTTTAACACACACGATGGTGGGATCGTTAGGCTATGTTCGTTTGATATAAATGTTTCAATTTATCTCTAATAGGTTCAAATTATATGTTTTATATAAATTTCATCATGTATTCAGAGAGACTATATACATCAATGCAGAGACTATTGAGCGGAGATTGATGACGCCAGCATTCAATAGAAACTTCTAGATCATCCATTTTCTTATGAACACTATAACGGATTGAACCTTGGATGATTCGTCTGCGAGTTCACATACACATCTTATCAAAGGCGTCTCAATAAAATTAATGACATAAGACCAAATTTTAATATGAGGGCTCAAGATATAAGGGAGAGCCGACTAGGTCGTCGCTGGAAATCAGCACGGCGGCGTTGTTGATGAGATGACGGTCTAATCAAAGCCGCCAAAGCTCTCTTAACAAGCTCACCTTCAACAGTACCGATTCTCACTAATGAATTCGTCATCGCTGATCTCCTCATATGCAATCTAATCGAATTCGACGCAGTTTGATGACTAGTACTACTACTCCTTGTTCGAACATGATCCATTTTCTTATGCATACTACACCTAAACGAACCTGGATGGTTCGTAGGTGAACACATACACGTCGTCTTTTTCTCAGTTTTTTGTCCGTTCGTAACAGAAAAAGACCGGTTTTGTGAAGTTGTTTCAGTACGGTCTAGAGGGAACCGGATTGATGATGATGCAGAAACTGAAGTTCCAAACGACGACGTTTTTCTAGACGTCGTTGAGTAGAATCTGCCGGCAGGTGAAAGTGAACGGAGTACCGGTCCGGTTGATCGCTGAGCAGAAGCTGCCATTTTTGCTGTTTTTTTAACAGTTAAGAAAGAGAGTGGAGAATATTTCTTATTGGTGTGTGTTTGGTTGTTTGATTTGGCAAACCTTAGTTACACATCAGGTATGTATTTATAGCAATCATGGAGCTATTTCTTTTTTGTTTATTTAATATTTTGGTGGGGTATCTTAGCTTTAATTGCATAGGTGACCCTCCAGCTTCTTTATAATTTTATTTTGGTCTAGACGCGTTACTTCAGTGTTTTGTGTTGAACACCTATACTTGATGGTTAAGAAATCTTATACCTAGCTTTTGAGATTGTGATGGAATGATAAGTATTTTAAATTTTTAATTAAGTCTCGGGTTTAAAATTTTAAATTGAATTATTTATAATAAAAGATACTTTCTGATGTGAATTCAGGTTAATTGAACTTCAAAACAGATACTAACGTTGAATAATAAAAAATCCTTCAATTTAATTAGAACTTTCGGAATTGAGTCTTAAGAACGAAAGTCTCTTAAACTATTTGAAACTTAATAGCACAAGACAATTCAATGAGTGATTATTGATTCTACCAAAACAAAAAAGTTTTAATTCAACATGTTATTGATAAAGAGCGCCAAAATGGCAAAACATTCAATCGGACATTTCTACGACGTGATTCTGAATTAATCATTATAATAAATTTTAGACAGGACGACCATAAAACATACTAGTAGACTGATAGTAGAAATAACGTCTAAAAAATTCTTCCGTCTTAATTTAAGACATGTTTTTATTTCTAAATATGTCATACAATGTCATATCTTTTATTTAGTATCTGAATAATTCAATTATAAATAATTTGTAGAATAGTGATTTATAATCAGATAAATATATATAATTGTCTAGATCATAACTCTTTTTTTACCTACTAATATGTCTTGACTTTCTCTTTTCAAATCGCTTTTATTTACTTTTATCGTGTCGAGAGTTTGAGCCCGTTTGGATTGGGCTTTATAAATTCTTCGCTATTTTCACTTTTTTTTAAATGTTTGTCCCATTTTCATGCATAAAATAAAATCAAAAAAAATAATTAGCCTATTTGGCTTAAATTTATCTAAAGTTTTTATAGTTCGAAAAAAAATTTATAACCCCAAAAAATAAGTTAGTCTACCCTAATTTATTTCTTTTTGGCTTATAAGCTGTTTTCAGCTTATAAACTGCTTATTTTAAGCCCATCCAAACAGGCTCTTTATCGAAAATACTGTCTTTTAACTCTCAAAGTAAAAATAAAATCTGCTTTGTCCTTGTAAGACTCCTCACGTGAAATTACATCGAGTATAATATGGTTGTTATTTATAATAATAGCGATTACTATTAAACAATGGGCTGCTGTATGGGATAAAGTTGTAAAAGACCAGGGAAATTGCCTGTTTGTGTAACGACCACTGTTATAGTAGTATTTGGTGGGTAACAGAAGATTGCCACGTTCCAATTCATGTTTGGTGAGTCACTCCATATAGATTCCAAGTATAACTGTGTCCTATTTGTTTATATTTATTTAAGTATTATTTACTCAAAGGAGATCCGAATGAATAAAGTATTGAAACAAGATACGATGAATACTTTGGAAAAGGTAGAAACATCATAAAGTAAGGCGGTGCTCATGTGGGAGGTTGTGTGATGAGTGCACAACTGCACATATGATTGTGCCAAATTTTTCAATAATAATTTGTTTAAAATATTATAAGTCTCGTTACAGAATTATATATCATTCAAATAAGACTAATAATTCGCAAACAACAAAATGGAGTATACAGTATTTGTTATGAAATAATAAGTGTGGATGTCCACCACTCTAGAAATAAATTCCCACTTCCTCCATAATCTCAAAGGTTTAATGTAATATCTCCCACTTCACCCATTATCTTCCCCACATTCTTATATGTTGAATGTCATATTTATATCTACCCTTTTATATGCCTCTATGCACCACTATAAATAGAGAGGCATAGGGATTCATATTGTACATACTTGACAACACTTGAAACATTAGGATGAATAAGAAAGCTCTCATTTCTTGTCTCTCTCTCTCTTTATTGTTCTTTGCTTCATCTTTTAATATATTGTACTAACTCTTTAACGATTTTACAACACGTTATCGCACGAAACGCTCACTCTTTGTCAAGAACGATGGTAGGTGCTTTTTAACTTTCACCGCCTTGTTCATACCCTTTGGCCGCGTGATCGGTTTGGCAAGAACTTGAGCTTTTGGTATGGATCTTATTAAATAATAATAGTATTATTATAAAGTGAGTACGAGGTATGTGATCTCAATTTATTTTTACTTTTTAATTTTCTTTGGTAGGTTATAATAGTTTAAACTTAATTCATATATTGAGTTCTATAAATTATGTATAAGCATAAAGTAATGGGATTTTCTAGTAGTCGTCTATACGCAAAGATTTTTCTATGCTTTTCCAACTAAAGATATGGTCTCACTTAGTTCTAAAAGTTGCAGAATGTTGTCAACAATATTCATTTCATTGATGTTGTATAATTATTGTTTCAAATTGACCATTAGTTTTCTGCCATTTATTGTGTGTCTTACATTTTTGTTACTGTGGCGTTTTGAAAACAAAGTTGCTATTAGTTTTGAGTTATTTCAAAGACCAAGCCCTTTCATTTTAGTTATGGCACAAAAGTTTGAAATAATCACTTGAAGGTTGTAACTGAAGTCCTTTAATATTAATATTTATTTAAGCCTGTAACCACTAGTAGTAGTGATAATATTTTCGCAGGCCGGATCATGTCAAGGCATGTTTGAGAAACACCGTGAGTTGATCTTGTACCTTTTGGTGGGTTCAAAACCTAATGTACTAATAAGGGTAAGACATCGGATTTTGAGTCCTGATGCCCTATATATGATGATATTATAAGATATTGGGTTCAAGTCCCATCGATTTGTGACCTAACACGCCTTTATATGAATAAGACGTTGGGTTTGAGTCCCGACGAACTATATTGATGATATAATGATGACTAAGGCAAAATAATGTGTATATTTGATGTAAATTCGTGAAGCCCGTCCCACTTGATATTCTCCATTCCGTGAGGGAAATGTGGTAGCAGTGCATAATAAGTCTAAATGAAAAGAAGAGGTTAAATGAATGAACGTGGACGTGGCAAAAGACAAAATAATGTTAATCATCATTGTGATAATATAAGAGGAAGAAGATTATGGGTTCTCAAAATGGTCCTTCTAAAGGTGAAGGTAATTTTTATCATCAATATGGTATGAAAGATAATTCGGCACGCGGTTGACGTGTGACTTAATTTGATAAAATTTTATAAATCCTCCATTAAAAGAAAGTAATACAATTTCAAAGTGATGTTGAGGTGGGTCTATGAATATGATAAAGACAATGGGCTTATAATGCAAAATTTATGAAGCACGTATATATTATTGTAGTTCATTCCTTGAAGAGAATGTGGCTTGTGATAAGTATCGTGAATGCCGCCCATTTTTTAAAGTGAAATATGTAAGATTATGGATAAGAACGTGTTCATGTATTATTGGATAAATACCACAACTCACCTCTACGGGAGGTTTGAGAGAAATTTTATTTTGGCATAAACAAATATTTGATCAAGTACATTTAGTACTTCACGTATTGTGGCATGTCTTATCATGAATTACCTAAAGTGTATGTAAGAAATAATTCTTGCTTAAAATGGTTTGGCCATGACCGTAATGACAATTACTCCTAAAAGAAGATGTTCACCATATGGATGATATTATGAAATATGAGGTAGTACATAATTAATTGGGAGCTAAAAAAGCTACTTTGGTACTACCCTGAGGAATGAAATTGTTCATAATATTGGTGTTGTAGTAAGTCTCAAAAGAAACTTTTTAAGTTTCAAAGGCATTGGCCAAATATGAATTATATTGAGATTATAAATTATGGGAAGGTTTAATGTCTTCATATTACTACGACTATAGCGTGTAAACTAAATGTATGTGAAATGTTGCACGTTTTTTCCTCCGAATTTGTACCACATAAATACAAGCATGATGGAATCACATGCTACGGAAGTTGGCATGACCGATTGACCATCCCGACTCAAATGTGATGTGAAAATAATTGAGAATTCATGTGGTTATATATTGAAGAAATAAAATATTCTTCAAGAATTCTTTTGTGCTGCTTGTTCTCATGATGACAAATTGATTAATTTACCAGCTAAGGTTGGGATTTTATGCATGTTTTTGGAACGTATAAAAGGTGATATATATATATATATATATAGTTTTTGGAACGTATAAAAGGTGATATATATATATATATATATATATATATATATAGTCACCGCCATGTGGACCGATTTAATATCATATGGTGTTAATAGGTGCATCTATGTTGTGGTCACATGTACATTTGGTATCAATTTGTGATTTGGTTATTGCAAGATTGTTTGCTCAAATTATTATATTAAGAGTACGCTTCCAAACTATGAAAATTATGTCGATATGCTGGTTTGTATCCAAGTTGGTTCAGCAGAAATTGTATGCCTCCAATTATAGCTAAAGAACAAATCTCCCAAAAAGAAATTTGGTTTGAGATAGGTTATTTAATATGTAGTAGCACTTGTAAGCATCAAGCCAACAAGTTATAATAAGTTCCCCTATTAATTGGTTCGTGGTCGTGAACCAAATAATTCCCATCTAAGAGTTTGAATGTGCGTAAATGTATGATTTAATTGCTCCACCACAATGCCCAAAGACGGGTCCCCAAATAAGGTTGGAAGGTAAATGTTAGATTTCCTAACATTAGGGGGAGGGATGATAGGCGGCTAGAAATAATGTATATTTAATGAATCATCACTGGTATGATCCTCGTTGAAAAGATAATTCAAGTTAACTGCCAGACGCATTTGCTGACCCAAAAGACAATATTATATTCCAGCTGCAATGCTCCAATTAGAACTAAAGTCCTCAAGGACAACGTACTATGACGATAGACCAATCGGTTCCCACACATAAAAACCCTTGAAGAAGGAGAGGAGCAAATGATCAATATGGTCATAATAATGAGGCAGGTTCTTTAAAAGAGCACCACGACATAATACTTTATAAAACCTTGGGAAAGGTTCAGGTACCTGAAATTGATGAAAAATGAAGAGATCTCGATAAATTATGTCACATTGGAACCGATATCAAATAACCGTCGACGGTATCTTTGAAATAATGTAGCACTCAACATTATAATGATGATGAGGATCTTGAATTCAAATCACAAAGAATATGGACAGATATAATGATTGGTCAAATAAAATACGCAGTTCAAATATATTTTGTTTCACTTGGAAAAGTGATGTTTTGGACCTATAGTCCAATGACCTCAAGGTTTAATGTCAATGGGGTACAAATGAATTCTTGTGCGAAAAGTAAAATGAGAAATAAAAACCGTAAAAAAATAAATTACGGCTTGTGCCTTGGGCATAAAATTTTTCGCAAAAGTCCTAACATTATTGTATGGAGACGTATGTATTCTCCCGTGGTGGATGCAACGGGGTTTCTTATCCCCGGCAATATATGAAAATTTTGAATGCGTATAATTCATTGTTGTCAATATGGCTATATAGACAATGAAAGAAAATCCGTAGGGATTTAAATTGGTTTGAAGCATTTAAGGTTTACGAAAATAAAGCTTCACAAATCTTTATATAGGTTAAAGTGATTCCATTGAGTACTCCAATGGTTGTGATGTCACTAAATGTAAATAAACATCATTTTGACCTAATGATAATGATGAGTATATTGTATTGCATACTGCAAAAGAAATTATTAATATAGATTTGTTTGTCCTAACAATTATTATCAAGGTTTTGTTGGTTATGTAAATGCAGGGCATTATTTGTATTATTACATGAAGTTTGGTCTTCAAGCAAGTACTGATTTGCATGTGAGGATACTGCCACACTATGACGTTCGACATGGCAAATAATTGTTGATACTTATACAAAGCAATTCGAGAATACGTGTCTCGTCGAGATCAATAATTCAATACATTTTGCAATAATATGATGTTTATTTGGAAATGAAGATTTCAACAATATTGTACGAAGCTTGCATAGCTCAATTGAAAGAAGGATATAACAAAGGAGACAAAATACAACACATTCCTCAAAGTTCTTTTCCAGACATGATCTTCAAAATGTAAAGGTGAAATAGGTTTTCAACAAATACACTCGATTGATAAGTTGACGGACATGTTCAAGAAAGCATTGCTAACCTCGACATTTGAGAAGTTGTTATACAAGATTTGAATGTGTTGTCTCCAAGAATTAAGTGATACTTTTATCAGGGGAAGTATAATACGCGCTGTACTCTTTTTCCCTTAGCTGAGGTTTTGTCCCACTGGGTTTTCTTGGCAAGGTTTTTAATGAGGCAGCTAGCAATGCGTATTACGAGATATGTGTACTCTTTTTCCTTCACTAGGATTTTTTCTCACTGGGTTTTTCCTAGTAAGGTTTTAACGAGACACATCATCTATTAAGACATGGACATCCAAGGGGGTGTGTTACGAAATAATAAGTGTGGATGTCCACCACTCTAGAAATAAATTTCCACTTCCTCCATAATCTCAAAGGTTTAATGTAATGTCTCCCACTTCACCCATTATCTTCCCCACATTCTTATATGTTGAATGTCATATTTATATCTACCCTTTTATATGCCTCTATGCACCACTATAAATAGAGGCATAGGGATTCATATTGTACATACTTGAACAACACTTGAAACATATTAGGATGAATAAGAAAGCTCTCATTTCTTGTCTCTCTGTCTCTTTATTGTTCTTGCTTCATCTTTTGATATATTGTACTAACTCTTTAGAATGATTTTACAACAGTATTGGAATTTTAAATAGACTATCTAGTTATTGTCAAATGGCCAAATCCATCGCCAACCCCTCGTGGTCGTCCACTTCTTTCACTTGAACACCTCAAGTGACCTTTGTTCCATTTAGACACTTCAGGTGGACAACCCATGTTTCATTTAGGCACTTTTTGCACAATTTCAGAATTAGCTGAAGCGCGTGTTGCCAAGCGTCTCTTACGTGAAAAAATAAATGAATTCGTATGGGACACGTGGAAATTTTATTTTGCAATTTTTTTTTTAATTTCTTCTTGTTTATCTCTCCTTCTCAAAACTTCCTCCATCCCCCATCCACCACCACATTGCCACCGCAACACCACCACCAATATCCAACCTTCTACTCCTATCATTTTTAAACGCAGCAAGTTAAATCAATAAACAAATTATGTATCAGCAAAAAAAAAAAAAAAAAGTAAAGAAAGGATATGGGTTTTTCAAAACTTAAACTCCATCTCAACCTCCTCTTTTCAAGAACTCAAATTTAAGTTCAAAGAACTATGGCTCGAATGTAATAGCATTAGTAGTAATTCAAAAAGTCATAACAAGGTTGAGTTAAAGAGTATTTTTGCAATATTTGACAAGAACAATGATGGGTACATAACAATCAATCAAGAAAATGTATGGCTTTTGATGATATTTTTATAATTGCTCCTTATTTCTTTACAATTTCTTAAGGTCCACCAACTTTTAATTCCATATTTTTAAGAAATTTGGAGAAGGAGAAGTTTGGAGAAGAGGGGCCGCCATTTTTTCTAAATTTGGAGAAGCGGGGGGTGTGGGGAAGAGGGTGTGTGGGACCCCATAACTAAATAAAGAAAAGAACCAAAAAGAAAATAGTTAAAAAAAAGTAAGAAAAATATGTTCCCGACTTCAAAATAGCATTCTCACGCGCCTATTTAACGTGGAACTCACCCAAATTGCCATGTCAGCAAAAAGTGCCTAAATGGAACATGGGTTGTCCACCTGAAGTGTCTAAATGGAACAAAAGTCACTTGAGGTGTTCAAGTGAAAGAAGTGAACGACCACGAGGGGTTGGCGATGAATTTGGCCTTGTCAAATTTATTAAATAGTTAGTCGAAAGCATTACTAAACATATTTGGAGGAATTTGAATAATAGACGAGATTTTCTGGTGCATGAAAATCACAAATACAAACTAGACTTTAATACTATGAGATAATGCGCTAAAGGAATAGAGTTTTTCTCCAAAAATTTTCACCAGGTGTTTTTGGGACATTTGTTTAGTAAATGACTTTTTTGTTTTTTAATTCTTTTGCTCTGGTTTTTAGATCACAGCCTGAAGATTCCTCTTCAAAAAAGATTAGATCACTGTATTGGGCAAAATACAGAGTATACAGTTGTGCCAATGCGGTTAGGACACGTGACATGGAGGACAAGTCATAAGGTGAGTCAGCATTATCACCACCGGTGGTAGTAACATGGTACCGGAAAAGTGCCCGGACTGGTGGTGGAGTGTAACAGCTCCGGAAGAGACTTCGATGGTCTTCCATTATAAGTCAGTCCAAGCGTTACAGATCTTGCAATCGTGCTTTATGACCCTCATCATTATTCATTATTGCCATGTATTTGAAGCCCATTATGAGCATGGGCTTAATACATGGAATATGCACCCCTAGCTCATAGTATAAATAGGGAGTATCATTCCCATTGTAAGAACACGATATACAAGCTAATATACTCAGTTCCATACTTACTCTTTGCATAGATTTTTATCTTATTGTCATCTTTATTGAGTTGCGGTGCCACGACTAGATCGAAATGAAGGAAGCTAAGTCCGGAACTGATGCTGCCCAGGCTTTTCCTTATTTACTTGCTTTATTTATGCATATCTACGTTATTTCAATACGAATATTATAATTTTACTTGTCACTTTGACCTACATGTCTCTGACCACATCTATAAACTCAACTGAACTGTTTTATAGGTAAACAATCACGATCTAAATTTTGTAAATTCAAAACATTATAAATTTGCACGTAAGGTTGAAAATATACGAGCAAAAGTTAAAGCCGAGACTAATATTGCTCGGAGAATAATTTCCTACCGGTTATATTAAGCAACATTTGACTAAACGCCCAAAAAAAGGATATTTGCACAAATTAACCATTTTTCTCCTTTAAATTTGAGCTGCGCGACTTATGAAAAAAATGAAAAATATTGAGTCATTTTTCAATGTAATAAAATGTTCAATTCGAACATATTTTATATTAATTTTACCTACAAAGATTTTGGCAGATAATTTCTGGCTTTCTTATGCATGTGCTAAAATTTGAACTTTAATTTTGTGTAGTTTTCAACAATTTCATCAACTATAGACCATAATCTTGGATGCCTTGTTACATTTTTCAATTCCTATCTAATTTGCTTTCCATTTCTCTTTTTTTTTTTTTTTTTTTCATCCTCTTTTGGTTGGGTTATGTTTTATAATGATGATTTATGGGACATAATTATTGGCATCTTTAGGTTAATCCTCAATTATATGCACCTTACTAATATATATTTAATCACTTCTGTAATGGTGTTAGGGAACAACTAGGAGAATAAAAATTCGTGCAATGGATTTGTTTAGTTGACACCTCCACCTAGGTAGGCTTTAAAAGTTCACTAGTCATAAAAAATATTGCACTTCTTCTGTTTTAGTTTATATAACGAGATTAAATTCGGATTATGAGTATCAAATTATTCAATTTTTGTCATGAATCTTGACATAAGATTCTTAACTTGTTTTAATAAACTTTACATAAAATTTATAAAGTGAAAACCTTTTTTTTACGCTCGTAATAATATCACGTAAAGTAAAATAAATAATTTTGTACAAAGCTTATGTAAATCGTCAATTTTTGAACCATGTAATATACTTTATCTACGAACCATGTGTGATTTCTATCGAACAATATGTCTGAAGCTGAGTGTAGGGTGGACGATTGTAAATCAAACTCTCCACTTATTAAAAATAGAAAATCACCAAAATTTTGAGATCCACTACCGAATCCATTCCGAGCTTTATTTTGTGATTCACTATCGAATTTATTCCAATTTCAAAAGCTCGAATCGAACCGACTTGAACTTTAAATGATTTTCTTTACAAAAATGATGCCGAGGTGTCTGCCTAAACCAATGCTTTTAGTAAAATAAAGGATTTTGTGTTCGAATAAACTATGAAAGAGATTCTACTTAGGTCACATGAAAGTCTGCTATCTTACACCGAAAGCACTAATTAAGCTAATCTTCTAAGCACTAAGCTTTTTCTTTGTTTCATCTTTTCCTAAGCTTTTTCTCGTATTAAATAATATCAAGTATCGTGCATGGACTCTTTAGTTCAAAATATTTATGGCAGTGAGCAGATGTTTCGAGGTGATATTTTCTTTAATCATTCAGTATGAAATATACTGGCTCGACTGATCTGAATTCAAGTCAGATCGATCTTTTAGTTTAAAATCTGCACCAATTATAATGAACAAAGGAGAATTCAAGATTTTGATTTAGGGAGTTTAGTCTTTAATTTTGTACCACTGTAATTCATTATACTTTTAAAATTATGCGTTCATAATCTACAATTAAATTTTCGTAATTTTGACATATATTTCTATGCTCCGTATTGAAATTTGAATTCACATGAACTTAATAAATATAATCTTCCTCCGCTGCTAGTAGTGAACAAGTGTCGAAGGTTATCCTTTTCGCAACAAATTGTATCTAAAGTATCTGTTGGGTACGACATTGGCATCTGAAAAAAAAAAAAAAAAAAACTACTTATAAGGTGTTGATCTGCTACAACCGTTCGGACTTGGCCCAAAAAAGAACAATATCAGATCATATTAAGAAAGATCTTTGTACCAAGCCAGCTTAACCCATCAAAGCCAATGGTTTGACAGGACTAGTATGAAGATGGTGGAGTGTGGTGTGGGACCCAGCTTAGTGCCTTTGCCCGTCTATGGGTCGGTTTACGATCTTTATCCATAACTTTGAAGACGCATAAACAACCTTTGAGCTTTGGTGACCTTTAAATACTCGACGATGTGGATGGCGACATGATACGTGTTGAATCTCTAACTTGTGAATTATGGTAATGAGAGCGATGTGGAACTTATTTCGAAGGGAGATTGTTGGGTGTGCGAACAAAAAGACGACATTGATGAGGCGAAAAAAAAATGAGATACTTATAAGGTGTTGGATACCTCAATGATGTAAGCGCCTTTGTTAAAAAACTGCAGTCACGAAACAGGCTATCAAAAGTTTGACAATATCACATCATATTCAAAGTATCTTTGGGCTGTTTAGCCCAATAATATCTTGACCAGATTAATTTGAATTCATACAGAAAAAATTCACTATAAAGAATAAAGGTTCTTTATGAAAGAGTTGATTCCGGTCAAAGTGATGCCTTATTGACGAAAATAAGTACTCTAAAACTTCATAAGCAAAAAAAAAAAAAAAAAAAAAAAATAAAAATTAAAGGTAACATAATATGCTTGGAGATTAGTTAATTTAAAGCCAGAATCAACTTATTCTCCGCTTTTATATATATGTCTGAAATTAGAGTAGTCAAAATTAAGGAATTTGATTGCACGTTGTTTAAATTTAATTTTCTTTTCTTTTCGTTTCTTTTCTATTCTTTTTTCCAACCCTTCAACAATAGTGAACTAAGAACTTTTATTTTTGTTAGAGATCTTGAATTCTCCATATAAGCTTTTCTCAAATTAATTTGAATGGGAGACTTTGACTTTTCCGTTGAAGCTTTCTCTAGTTTGAACTTTGAACAAGAAACCTAACTTCATAACTTTAGAATTGATTGATGCGATTCATTAATAGCAAGACAAGTTCAATTTCTTTTACAAGAAAAACAAATAGCAGTTTGATACATAAATCCACTATATATATGCTGACGACATTAACTTTCAATGTTTATATATTTTACACTCATATAATATATGATTCTTTTTATAGTATTAATATAAATTGACTAAAAATTACGAATACTTCTTCATAGCAAGTTTAATGTGATACATAGAGAAAAATGTAATAACTGGTATACATTAATACAATTTTATTACACGGTCATTTTGATATTGTACTATTGTCTCTTAAATTTTTTAGTACAGTGTCTTTCTGACTTTAGCAAAGTGTTGACATATATAGTTTCCTTATTTGACCAAATTTAAACGTACTTTTAATTATCAGTTGCCACAACACTTGGCAACTTGGTTAGGCACTGTTATGAAACAATTAATTGGTCAAATGTGCTTTGAATTATTGCGACTTCGAGAGAATAGTCAGTAGAATTCATGATTGATATGATCCATCATGAAGGCTAAAATCCGTGTTAGAGCTTTGGATGTACATTTCCATGCCACACCCTTGGAAGAGAAAGATGAGCCTTTGGAGGTCATTGAAAAGCAAGCCACAAGGGAGTGGATGATTGCTTGGAAGAGACATGAAGATGAAGGCCCATTGATGGGAGCCACACAAAGTGGCTAGAAGTGCAAACATGGCTAGAAGTGCAATTCATGGCTAAGGAGTGCAATTCGTGGTTAGGTATACAATTTGTGGCTAGGAGTGCAAATTCGAGGCTAAGATTGCACTTCAAGTGAAGAAGGGTCATGTGGGGCTATTTCCACAAAGGACACTTTTGGGCCTTTGTTGTAATTGGAAATAGTAGTTAAATGCCAAATGTGGCTCGTAGTTAAATAATTGTTGCTATGCATGTAAAGGCCAAACTATATAAGCTTGCCTTAGCCTATTTTCATTTTGTAGCTTGAGATTTATGATGAAATTCTTTTGAGTGTAGTTCTCCTTCTATATATGGAGTTTAGGTTAAGCCAGGATTAGCTAGTTTTAGGTAGTGAATGGATTCCCTTAACTCTTACCTTGAATCTCTCTTGAATAATCTAGGATTAGGCTTCCATATATGAGTTTAAGTCTCTTTCTTCCTTAGATTGAATTCATAAAATTGTTTGTTGATTAATAGTTGTTGGTAACCAATCCAATGTAGATTAGTCACAATTGTTAGATGAATTGATCCCTTTTTTCTTCTATTCTCATCTCCAATTTCTTCAATTCTCATCTCTTGATTTCTTACTATCTTAATTTCCGCGTTTGTTGTTTGATTAGGTGTTTAATCCCAATCTGAATCTTATCAATGATAGATGCTAGTATATGACTAATGACTTACTCATGATGAATTAGTATTTGATGTAAATATTTGGTGTTGATAAGTTCTTTCCCTTCGTTAATCATGTTGAGGGATCACTTGAATCTCTATATGTTATGGTGTCCGATGACAAGGAACACGACTTATGATATAAATTTAACTTAATGAGTTTAAGT
Source organism: Lycium ferocissimum (assembly GCF_029784015.1). Lineage (NCBI taxonomy): Eukaryota > Viridiplantae > Streptophyta > Magnoliopsida > Solanales > Solanaceae > Lycium > Lycium ferocissimum. Next base: position 40,968,781 of record NC_081350.1, on the reverse strand, counting down.
TGTATATATCGTTGGGGAGAAGAAATTTTAACCCCATAAAATTACTCTTAACTTGTTATAGCAAATATCGTGTCTTATTATATATATATATACATGCATTAACAACTTTACTTTTCAAAATTAGTTCGATATGGACTCACACCTGCAATTATATATCTTTAAAAGACTTATAACATACATAGTCCCCAAAATTAATAAGGTAGCTATATCAAGTTGAGTGTAGACATGCCTTTAGAACCCAAAATCATAAAGTAACACTCTGTCCATTCTATCTTGTTTGGCACAATTTCCTTATTATTTTATTATATTAAAAAAAAATACATTTCTATATGTTATTAGGAAAAAGCTTTTATAGCTACACAAATATTATAACATATCTAAAAAGTTTAAAATCATCATTTTTTAAACAATTTTGTGCCGAGTTAAACTACGTACGTCAAATTAAATAAAGTGAAATATATGAAGAGAGCAATAATATGGAATTAACTAATCGTACATACTCATAGTTTATTTTTTTTACACTTCGTTGCATTTTGACATGTTTTAGCACGGTACCTGCTTTTATTTTTAAGATACCTAACCAACTTAATATGAACGATATTTCGTGATTATCTTTAAAGTGGCATGATGTTGTCTATTTCTTCTGAAAATGAGTTACTATCGGAAACGATTTTCTACCCCATAAAAAGTAGGGATAAGGTACGGTGTCAGACATCTTATCCTCTCCTCTTCTACTTATGAAATTACACTGGGTATCTTGTTGTTCTTTAAAGTGACATGATAATATAAAATTTATGTGATAACATTATCAGCACAAAGAAGTAAAACTCTAAAAATATAGGTGACTTATGGCAATATTTTCCAAACCTACCTTTTATCTCTGGAGTAGTACTCAAAGGAAGTATGAAGGTCCGAGTAGGAATAAATTGACTAAGAAGTAGTTCGGGTAAGCGATTAAAAAAAGATGTATACACTTTTTCATTTATTAGAATACGAAAGAATTGCCAATAAGGGTTGTGGTGGAATGGTAAGTACTCCTTCATTATTAACCATAGCTTTCGAGCTCAAGCTTTGCGGTATGGAGTCGCCTTTGTTAGAGAGCGTTTTATCTCCTAATATGGGACTTTCCGGCACAAATCCTAATTTAATCAGGGCTCAATATTAATACCGAACACTGAGGTAAACCAAAAATAATAAATAGGAAAGAACTAATTCTCTTAGCATTAGCATATAAGTTTGAATGTCTCAATCTTCAACCTCAACTTGTCAAAAGTAGCCTTTAGTGCGAATATGATATTGGGACCGAAGCATATATATATATATATATGCTTGACAAATTGCAAAATTATTCTTAAAGGAACCAAAAGCTATACTAATCTTGTTTTTATAATGGCTTAATTATTTCTTTAAACCAATGCTTTTGAAATTAGCACTTTCATTTGGTCATCATCTCCCTTTATTTAATCTTCCTATTGAAATATAAATAAAATTATTTATGAAGACCGACTGAATAGGATCCACTTGTTTTTGTGGTCCTATATGGGTTGAGGCTGAAAAGTAGAAAAAGAATACAACTGTTTGAAAAGTATGTATTGTATTGTATTAATTAATTGTTTTCCACATGGTGGGAACCCATAGTTTTGGAACTTCAATTGGTTCCATGCAATAAATAAACAAATTTATCATCACGTAACTGAAAAGATGCTTCTATCAACTATCAAGTCTTATTATAATCGGCAAATCTTTTTTTTTAAATTCATACCATTGATTTGTACTTTTTTTTTTCTTTGTGTATGTAAAAGAGTATGAATTTTGAACCAATGACTTTAATTTTTTGATTATTTGTATATTGCATGTGGTCTTGTTCATACATACATAAGCCACTTAATGAATAGAGAGTATCACTAAAATTTTGTAAATATAGAAAGGTGATATTTTTTAAAACTTAATGAATAGAGAGTATCACTAAAATTTTGTAAATATAGAAAGGTGATATTTTTTAAAACGGACAAAAAAACACATAATTAAAACAGAAGGAAATATTATATTACAAAAAGAAAGTGGAAAAAACAATGGAGATAAATAACCCCACATATAGCCAGTGGGTACATCTGAAAAAACCTGAATGAGTTGTTGGAGAACAAGGTTTATTTATTTTTTATTTTTTTGGTACATGTTGGAGAACAATTTAGTGCAGATACGTTTTGGTGTTTGATATTTTGAAGAAGCCCTTTCTATATCAGACTAATTTGAACTCTCACGGCACCAGGTAAGTCCACTAGTTAAATGGGTAAACCGTTCCTTATCAAGAAATTCTCCGATCTTAGGGTTCAAAGTCGAGAGTTTTTGTTAAGGGTTGAGGAACTCTAACCATCGTCCTACGATTCCTTTTGGTGATGCCTTGTTGTACATGTTCAATATTTTTTTGTATAACCATCTGCTATTTGAAATACACTTATCAAACTACACTACAGGAAATCAGTCTTTTGTGGCGAAAAGAGTTATCCTAGATTTTGCAGTATCTCCCTTGTCCGTGCTTCTTCATTGAGCATTGACAATTGTTACTTCATTTTCTATGAGTTATTTTAATTTCTTTGAAGTGATACTTCAACACTCAATTATGTTTGTTCGATGTCAATGTTATAATTTCTCTCTAATAGGTTCAAATTTTATGAGATCATTCACACAATTGATCATCAATAGAATAAATGCAATTTAATAATGTCAAGTAATATTCGAGTGACAAAGAAAAATGTTGTTAGCAATAACCATGATCTTGTAGGTAACAATTAGATCACTCTAATAAAGTAATTTGTTTCTTTATAATCCAACATAAATGGTTTTTCATAAGTGACTTCCCAATATCAACCGTGAAAAAGAAAGAACATGTGATATCAGAAAATACACTTATAAGAAAGAAATTTTAAGGAGTCATTGATTCTTGTTGAATGGTTGCATAAGATGGGATGGCAGCACACTTTAATATGGAATCATAGCAGGTAGAATTTTTTATTAGAGTCTAATCACTATTTATTAATTATTAAAAAAAAAGGCTTGATTCATGAAAAAAGAATTAATTCTGCACGTGAAAGGGTCTGTTGAAGACATAATAAATAATTTCTCTAATATATTACTCCGTCTTAGATGAGATGATAACACACTCGACCGATAAGACACATATTTTAAGTAATGAAACTGTCTTAAGCATGTTGCTCTACTTTTAGAAATTTAAATAATTCAATTTCTTAACGACTTAAATTCTCCCAAAAAGTGCTTTTGGATGGGCCACTAAAATTAAAAGAACACGACAACTATGAGTTGGCTGAAGAATCGTAAATTAATTATTGATAATAGACAACCTTATTGAAATGACAATGACAATTCACAATATGACATAAACAAAATTTAAAGATTGTAAATGACCAAAATCCGTGTGCTTATCGTGTTCATTAGGCGTTTGTTTTAAAAGTTATTTGAAAATCTTTTTTTTAAATTCTCAGATATCTTTTATCAATCATAGCCGACCTCAACTTATTTAGGATTGAGGCGCTAGTTGTTGTTGTAATTTGTACATCTTTATATAAAAGTTTTTCAATCTTCTAAAAGAAAATAATATAACACCTATGGATCGGAGTAGTCTTAAATTTTTTTCATATATTTTTGAAACAGAAGTGTTTGACCCTTGAAGTATAATGAACTTATATATGAATTCAACTTTTCTACACTATTTAGCTTATACTTGATATTTCCCATTATAATTAATTTTCTCTCAAGGATTAAGGTTGTCCTCGTGAAGTAGAATTATAAGATAAGTTAATTAATTGATTTGGACCAGTGATCAAGACATCCACTTACCTAAGTAACCTCATAATACAATTTGAAATAAGAAAGTAAATTTATTGTTAATATGTTACTGATCTATACTCGATCAAATCTCATGATTGTGACAAATTAAGGTTGAAATATTCTATGCGTAATTGTTGTTTTTCAAATATCCAAAGTACCCCATGAATATCATCATCATCTGTTCCTTATTTCCAACATGATTTTTCTTGTGAATGATACTATATTACTAACCATATAAAGATAGAGGTTAGAAATAAAAATTTATGCGCTATTTGAAAATCACTTGTCTTTCAGAGTTTATTATTCAAATTAAAGTTTTATAACTGTTTTAAATTGTTTCCAAATCAATATCAAGAGTTATAGTTTAGTGATATCAATAGCAGTCTATTCTGCAAGATTCATGAGTTCAATTCTCACTGTTCCCTTCTTCGTTCCTCTTCAATTTTACTCCAAAGTAGTCGGATTTTTTAATAAAACGTTACCAGTCAAATTGGTTAACTTTCCAGCAATGAGGAACTGAAGGCTGAAGCTATTGTCTTATGACAGTGTTTGGGCTTCAAGTGGACCTAGGCTTAGAGTGGAGTCCAATCCATTTGGCAGTAGTAGGTTGACTCCAAAGTAATAATAACATGGACTGGCCAATTTTCAAGAAAACATTGCACTTTTGTCCTTTAAATGGGCTGGTCTTAAAAATTTGTCCTTCAGAATCGAACTTATGCCTAGCGGGGAACAAGTTCTTTAAGGGTGTGGGGCATAATTGTGGGATATTATGATACAAAAATATAAACTTAATGCCCTGCGGAAAACTTGTTTGGCATATGTGCCAATGACCCAATTTCAACCTTCAATAACCAATTCCTAGAGTTTGAACTTTTACAAGTGAATTTCTAAAATTGTATCCTGGAGTTTAACTTGTAGAAGTTGAAACTTTAGGATAAAGGTTATTTTTGAATTATATAGGAGCTAAAAAGCAACTATTTGTGAATTCATCCTAATTCGAAGGCTGAACTGGCCACAAGTAGACTTACAACCAACAACCTAAATTTGGGTCGTATAATTCTATTTATGGGAAATCAATGCTCCGTGTCAAATAGAGCTTATGGTTCTCAGCTTGCTCTGATGAGCTATATCGTAAAGCTATGCTTCAAGACAAGGTATAATTATTGGGAAGGGGACATGATCAATTGAACATAGTTTAATGACTGAATTTGAGCCCACAATGAACAAATATTCTAATTAAGTGACATTTTAATCGCGGCTACCTCATATTTTGAAACATGGAAGGGAAAAAAAAAGATAATTAGGTCGTGGGAACATACTCTGATGTCAAGGGAATTGTAGTTCGAACTAAGAAATAGAAGAACGAAAAACGTATAGGTATAAATTATGCATCATACTATTAAACAACTAAAGCTAGCTCAAAGAATTTGACGACCATGTTATATAGGAATAGATTAGTGCATTTATTGGTAAATTATACCTGTTATATACGATAGGATTATTAATTAACCGAATTACAATTCATCAAAGATATAGATACCACAAAAATTCAAAGTTATCGTGACAGTATAACAACTTTTGACATTGCTGGGACATGCGTAATTACCAGGGTAATTTGCACTAACAGAGTGTTTTGATGTCAGTCTAAAATTTGACCTTGTTTAGAAAAACGGTAAAATAATTGTTTCGCTAAAATTTGGAGCAAAAATCTTGACGGGTCTCTAGGATTTCTTATTTTATATTGGGCAAGGGTTCCTAAACATCAACATAAAGTTATGGCGATCGTTGTCACAGGTCCTGACGAATCACTAGGATTTCAGTCACAAAATTTACCTTAACAACAATTATAGTGATCGATAGAACATGCCAAAATTTTTGATGAACACTATGACTTGATGTAGATGTAGAAATTTCCACAACACATTTTTGCTTCAAATCGTTCAAAAACAACTCAAAATGACTCCAAAATTGCCATTCACCATTTTCAATTGTTAAATTAAACTCAAACCTTTAAAAATTTATACAACCACTTTGTTTTCGTTTAAAAATAAGCTTCAATAAAACCCAAGAATGGTGTATCTTCAAAAACCAATCCAACATAATCACAAATAAGCAACGAGTCTTCAATTTTCAAGCCAACATATGAAGATAATGGATAAGGAGAAATCGTGGCGAATGTATATATCTACACAACTTTTTCTTAATAGGGTAAACAATTAAAAGACACCCGACGTAAATTCCTTATATAAAACGCGTATGCTTATGTGAGCTTAATTAAGTTAGTTTAAACACATCCATCAGTTCTTTAAAATACTAACTTAATCATAAGGTCACTGAATTCAGCTCCAAAAAGTCATAAGGTCACTGAATATTAAACAACGTGGTCAGCTATTCGAAAATATTAAATGCATCATCAACACTCCATATGTTTACAGGTACTTCACCATTCATCCACGCCAAAATCCTTCCAAAAAGGCGAAAAAACGCCAATCACAAAATGGCGTCAGAATCTATCATGACTTGTAATGTTAGCGAGCAACGTTGGGTCAATGAAACAATAAGAACCTTTACATCAGAATTGACAGTAGGTACTGAAACCACCACTTGTGTTTTTCAAGTTCCCAAAATCATTGCTGAAACTAAGCCTCAAGTTTATACCCCTCAAAAAATAGGCCTTGGACCATACCAACACTTAGGTCCGCAGTTGTTAGCCACGAATAGGCATCACAAGCTAACGATAGCCAGAAGTTGCCTGAACGACCACCAAGTCCAAGATTTTGCAAACAAAGTTATCAACAAGCTGTGTTTGGTCATGGAACCCATTCGAGGGTACTACGATAAGCACTTGGACCTTGAAGGCCAAACTTTAGCATGGATATTGGCCATTGATTCTCTATACATGCTACACTTACTGAATAGTTATGGACGATATCAAAAAGTCATTACTAAACAAAGAATGTTTACTCAAGATGTTGTGATGCTAGAGAATCAAATCCCATCTTTTGTGCTGATTGAAACCCAAAAGGCTCTCGATCAATCTTATAGCAATTTATTTACGAGGCTGTTCCACAAACATTCTCCCCTCAAACTGACAAACCAGAACATATTCCGTAGCGTCAATAGTCCCCATTTGCTGGCTTATTTGCACCATTTGATCATCAACTACCGTGGGATTCTAGAAGCAGAATATCATGAATCAGATGATGACGATGTTATATATCAAGTTCATTACGAATACCACAGCTCCGTTACCCGCATTGTGGAGACTACTGCTAGTCTTGGCCTTCCAGGAGGGGAGCTGTTAGGGAGACATTTTAGTTTCCTGATCAGTTTGCCATGGGATTACATCAAAAGTTTGGTCAAGAAGGAAAATGAGGAAAAGAAGCCTTCAGTAGATAAGATTGAAATCCCATCAGTGACACAACTCAACAAAACCGCTAAAATAAATTTTAAGCTCACGGAAGGAGGCATCAGGGATATTAAATTTATCGAGGAGGAAGGTGAACAAATGTTTTACCTCCCTAGATCACCTTAAATTCTGATTCTGAAGTTATATTGAGAAACTTAGTTGCATATGAGGCAGCTGCTGCTGGTGATCAAGATGGAAGTACTCTTGAGGTGGCTGAGTATGTGGATTTGATGTGTGGAATTGTGGACACTCCGAAAGATGTCGATTTACTCAGAAAATCAGGGATTATAAAAGGAAGTCTGAGTGATGAGGAAATTGCTGATTTCTTCAATGGCATACCTAAAACAACAGCAAAGTCCAAGGAGAAGAAATCAGAAGTTGCAATGGCCATTGATACAGTAAATCAGAAATTCGACGCTATATTAAGAGTCAAGGCCTATAGATTCATCAAGAAGCATATTTATGTACCTCGAGAGTCTCTTGCAGTCCTTACAACTCTAGTGCTTATTATGCTGCTTTCTTTACAAGTATTTTGCCAGGTCTATGGCTGCAGCAATCGATGGTTCCACACTCCTAAATAAATCATCTTACCACGCTCGTCATTACAAGTTCTAAGCTATGTGTGTAACTATCCTTTTATGGTTTGTTCTTCTGTTTTCTTTAATTTTATCTTGGGGAGGAGTGAAGGCCCTCTTTTTCTTTTTGTCCACTTGTACTATAACTCGAGAGATTTTAATTTTGAAGCTTTAATTACTCCCCAAGTGAAAGAGTTATAGCATGATCATCATCTTGTACTTTATTGCCACATTTGCCCAAACTCTCTCCTTATCTTCCTAACTTAATTTATTATTACATTTATTTCAATTTATGTCTTACTTTTCTTTTTGGTATGTCTGAAAAGAATGTCATTTTTTATATTTAGTAAGTTTTTAATTCCAACTTCCCATTTCACCCTTGATGACAATCTCTTATAAGAATGACTTTTCTAAATTTAGTAAGTTTTTTTCATTCCAACATTTCCATGGGGCCTTATAAGAATGACATGCAAGTATAAGACAAATAAAATTTAAAAGTTGATCACAAAACTGTTCTACAAGCTTGATGTATATTGATTTAGTTAGGCTCATCACATAAAATGAAGTATTTGTTATCAACATTCGGACCATTTGCCCAGAAAAGACCTTATGCCTCCTCTCTCTCTCTCTCTATCTATCTGACGATTTCCATGGAGTAGCCGTCCATAATTGCCGTCCATAATTGCAGCAACCTCCTCTCCCCAGTCTAAGGCTGTAAGAGAGCCCTGTAAACCTACTTATGCATCTTTCATAAACCCTAACTCATCGTCTCAACCTTTAACCACAACAAAGTTAAAACCTATTGAGTTTGTCCATGGAGAACCCACACTCAAGTTCACGGTGGAAGAGATTGAAAAATTCACTGTCGTGGAAGGCTTGTACCAGGCTTTGGTGTTGAAATTTTCATACAGGCATCCTGAAATAGAAGAGCTATACACAGTTTGTCCCAAGCAACTTGGTAACAAGGTCAATGCTTAATAGGACGGTTGGCTAGAAGACATATTTTGATCAGCTTTTATCTATATGAAGGTTTTTGTGTTAGCCTTTTCCAAATTTGTGGATTATTTACAATATAATAGGGAGAAACATAAAGTTGAGCAAATATAACATGTCATTTTAATGCAAGTCATCAGAACTTGGACGAGTCGAATCATTCCTTTAAATGGTGTGTGCCACATAGACAATATATAGCGGACATTTGAGCCAGAGTATTTTCTCAAATAGATGTCAAGAGAAAGGGAGAATCAGGAAGACAGAGAAATAAGAGTGTTCAAAATCTCCAATATTAGGGGTTGAGAAGGTCCATCACATTGAAGCAACTATAAAGCAGTTATAGAAAACTTAATAAAAAATCTGTTCTACGAGTGTGATGAGTCTACCTCTTTAGTGAGACTATGAGCAGACATAAGTTCATAGAACTTGCGCATTAGCATTTCTTCCTCGACCTACAAGTAAGCATAACATGCAAAACTGATTCATTAAATAGAACGGGAAAAAGAAAACTAAAACCGAAACCACATAGACTGAAGGGCGGTCAGTCCCGTCGTCAGTGTATATAGAAGATTATCTGCGTATATAGGTCAAAAATTATTTTTATGGATATATATGAAATCTTGAACATCCTTAATGAAATTCCTAACTTCGCCACTGAAATCATGCAGATATATCTGTGAAATACATTAGTGTTCAACTAGAAAGGTTCTTTACTATTTCAACTAGCAAGGTTCTCATCAAAGAGGAGCCAAAAAAATGCTTGAAACTCTTTATAAGGGCATAATGCAAAAAGGTTCTTTGTCTCTGGTTGATAGAACTGACTGTGCTACACTTTTAATGATATCTTTTTACTTAAAAGAAAACACAAAAAATTTGCTAAAAGAAGAACAAAAGGTTAAAGGGAAACCTGAAGTATGTGCAATTCATCTGACATTGTTTTATGGGCATTCAAGAGTTGTTCACTCTCTTTCTCCAGATACCTGCATCAATAACATAACTCAAATTAACCTCGATGCACGAAAAATCTCGCGTTCATACAAGATTCAGATAAGGTCCGCAGCCTGAATACACAAAATATCTCGTGTTGGTACAAGATTCGGAGAAGGTCCGCGCCCCAAGTTGTGACACAGGCATGGCAGAGGGAGAGTATTAGTTACATGTTTAGACGAACACATTACCTTTTGTTTAGACTATGTTTTTGTATTAGAAAATCAAAAATCAATTAAATATGTACAAATATTTAATAGCTCGAACTCATGACTTATAGGTCATTTTGATGTAGCAATATCTTTCAAACAACTTGTGACTTACATCTCTGACTAATTTCTTTTCAAGTTGGACGCGCTTTGACCTTGTCCAGTATAACATTACTGTTGTTCTAAGTCTGCCCTTCAGATTAACAGCCACATGCAAGGAAAAATAAAATCTTGCATTCAAGCAGAATATTATGAGGAAACCGGTAAAAAAAAAAAACAATTACTTTAAGGTTTCTCCTGCATATTTGGGATTCATTTTTCTTGGGAAAAATTGAATCTTTTACTACAAAACCATAGTGGGTCGTAGAATTTGGCTTCAATATATCAAAGAAGAACCAAAGCTTCAAAATGAATCAGCAATTGCTCGAAATTTAGTCAGTGGAGATTAAAAAAAAGAGATTTTTATTTCACTGCCAAAGTGCATGAAGAAAGTCAGAAAGCTTTTAAGTGTTTTTTTTCTTTTTTCTTTGTAGTACTTAAATAAATATACTATAGCAGTTTGGGAGCAAGCTCACAAAAGCACCTTAAATTTACACTTACAAGAGTTGTGATCCTTTAGGTTTATCAAAATTGAACATTTTTAGTCTTCTTCATATAACAAATTCTAATTGATAGATTTAATGAGAACCAAAAAAGAAAAAAAAAAATTAACTAGGAGAACCAGAAGGTCCCATCAAATTCTAGAAACCTCAACATCAAAAATTGCGCCAACAACAACAATAACATCTACCCAGTATAGTCCAAAGCGATATGGGAGTGCAGGAAGGATAGAGTGTATCTTAGACATCTTTAATTTAGGGAGATAAAGAGGTTGTTTTCGAAGCATAAGAAAACTGCGCCCAACCTTATAAATAAATAAATAATAATATAATTTACATCTCAAAAATTACACTAGACATCAAAAGAGCATAAAAACACTGCGCCAAACCTTATAAATAAATAAAAAATAATATAAATTACATCTCAAAAATTACACTAGACATCAAAAGAGCATAAAAACAATGCGCCAAACCTTAAAAATAAATAAAAAAATAATATAAATTACATCTCAAAAATTAAACTAGACATCAAAAGAGCGTAAAAACATTGCGCCAAACCTTATAAATAAATAAAAAATAATATAAATTACATCTCAAAAATTACACTAGACATCATAAGTAGATAAAAATAATTAAGAAAAATACAAAAACTATACTTCCAAATGTTAGTTCTCATTAAAAAAAAAAAAAAAAAAAAAAAACCCAAATCAAAAATACCAAGGGAAAAAAAGAACAAAAATATCACACAAGCTTATTTTAGTTCAAAAATACCCCTCTCGTCCTTAAAGTTTTCAAATATACAACTTTTACTTCAAAATTATTCTAAAATATAGGGATCATTTTTTAAACTAGTCATTTAAATCCGACCTAACTAAATAATAACTACAAATCCTTATTTCCCGAATACGTAGGTCTGAAGTTTGAGGGAATTGGGGGATCGGGGAATAAGGGAATCTTATGGGTTATTATTTAGTTGGGTCGGGTTTAAACGATGAAGCGGGTTTAAAAAATGATTTCGGGTTATTTTGAGGAATAATTTCCATCAAGATAGCGGTATATTTAAAACTTTAAGGATGAGAGGTTTATTTTTTATCCAAAATAAGTTCGGAGGATATTTTTAGTCCTTTTTCCAAAGTAGAGGAGGTATTTTTGACCCTTTTCCCAAAAAAATAAAAAAATCCATAACTCTATTTAAATATAACAACAAGAATTTGTCCAATAAGGATGACCAAATGTATTGTTTTTGACAATCTTTAAGGGACCAAAAGTGTTATCCTTTGAGTCTATGTGTCACTTCATTTTCTCACGGTTGATCTATCTACTTGGCTCTTCCAGATTTCAACTACCATCTGGTTATGTATTTTTTTATTTACATCTCTTCTCAACTAGCACAAAATTCTCAAATTCATGTCACTTTCAGTTAATTAACTAAATTATAGTATTGGGTATTTGACTTTTGGATTAGAGGTATGTAAATTGCTAATTCTTGATTTTAAAGGTTCAGTCTTGAATTATTATTATTATTTTTGTTCTGATGAGAGGAATGAGAAATGCTAATTATGGGGTTTCAAAATGAATGTGTAATTGTATCTGTTTATTTATTCATCCACTGTTCTAAACTAGTACTATTAGATTCATGTCAGTTACAATTAATTGACATTTGACTTGATTATAGTATTATTGGGTTTTTGATTTTATAAGTGTGAATTGCTGATTCTTGATTTTAAAGGTTGAGTCTTTTTTTTTTTTTTTCTAGTTTCTTTTTTAGGATGAGAATTGAGAAATGGTAATTATGGGTTTCAATGAATATGTTATAATAGAGATAAATGTTGAGACTTGAAGTTAGAGATAAATGTTGAGACTTGAAGTTTGGATCTTTCTTTTTTTTTTTTTTTTTTTTTTTGTTGTTGTTGTTGGTGTTGTTGTTGATGAGAGGATTGTGAAATGCCAATTGTGGGGTTGAATCTATGTTGCCTGGACTCTCCAAAAATGTTGCTGCACCCGTGTCGGATTCTCCAAAAATACACTATTTTTGGATTATCAAATGTAATTACATCAAAGCATTTTTGAAGATATCCGAAACAACATGATGTTGAATGAATGTCTAATCACCTATGAGCTATGTTTTCTGGGTCAATTTGTATTAGTGAGTTTGAATTGTGATGATTGTTGAGGAATGGGGTGAAATCTGAATCTAAGGCAGCAAGATTTTGAGGTCATTTATTGATCTTCCAACATCGTATTGCGTTATGTATCCCAATTTATTTGCTAGTAATGCAGTGGTTGGTTATAGTATTGGGTCTTTGATTTTTGGATGAAGAGTGTAAAAATGCTAATTCTTGGTTTTAAAGGTTAAATTTTGAATTTTCGTCTTTCTTTTTTCGGATAAGAGGAAGTTGGAAATGCTAGTTCTGGGTTTCAATGAATACGTTATAGAGATAGAGGTTGAGTATTGAAGTTTGATAAAAATAAAAAGGTTCACTCCTTCTTTGTTGTGCATGGGAGGAATGTATTTGTATAAATGCCAATTTGTAAATGGTCAGTTTGAATTGAGCGGATCGTTGAGAGATGGGGTGAAATCTGAATCTAAGGCAACAAGATTTTGAGGTCAACTTTTGATCTGCTAACTTCTCATTGCTTTATGTGACATTTGTGTCCATTTCAGTTAATTGACTAGATCATTTGGGTGTCTGGTTTTTGGATGAGAGGAATGTAAAATGCTAATTAAAGGTTGAGTCTTGAATTTCAAAAAAAAAAAAAAGAGAAAGTTGAGCCTTTTGTTTTTTTCACATAAGAGGAATGAGAAATGCTAATTCTTGGTCTCAATGAATGTGTTATGGAGATGAATGTTGAGTCTTGAAGTTTGATAAAGATAAAAAGGTTGAATGTCTCTTTGTTGTTAATGAGAATAATGATAAATTCCAATTCTGGTTTTGAATGAATTTACGGTTGGGTTGAAAAATAAATGAACTTGCTGGAAATTGAGCATATTGCTGCACTAGTAAAATGATTTGCTTTTCTGGGTCAATTATTAAATGATGATCTCTTTGAATTAGTAAGTTTGAGTTATATGGATTTGATGAGAAATGGGGTGAAATCTGAATCTAAGGCAACAAGACTTTGACATCAACTTTTGATCTGACAACTTATCATTGCTTTACGTATCCCATTTTATATATCGGTTGATTCTCTGATTGTCATTTGCTTGTAACGCCACGCTTGGATTTATATTATTTTTCAGTAAACATCTGGTAAAGTTGTTTCTTTGTCTTTTTTTTTTTTTTTTTTTTTTTTTACTTCTATTTTGTGTTAGACCATAGTAGCCTCAGTAGTCTGGGCAATGCTGAAAAGCACAGGGAACAACTCCCTACAAAAATTTTCTTGTTATTTCTTCTTTTTGTGTGTGTTTTGCAAAACTAAATTTTATATGTTTGTGAGAAAAATTTGATGCTCCTGTGTTAAGTGAATTTGCCTAAAATGTCGGACTTATTATCAGTCGGAGTTTTGATATAGTTCTTTGAAATCTATACAGGTTAAAGGAATATACACATTGTGAATTTTCTTGTTTCATTAGAGGATAAAAGATTTTCAGATCTGAAAAATATAATCACAATGACAATAGAGCAGGCAGAGCTCACCACAGAGCAGGTAGCCTCTCGCATGAATAAGCATCGTCATGAATATACAGTTCTGCAATAATGAGTAGATTTATCATTTCCATCATCATAATATTGAACATGTAGAAGAAATCTAGGTCTGTGGCTGGTAATTGATATCTTTTCCATCCATTAACCTTCTTTTCTGCAAAGGCTATATCTATAATAGCTTGTTGGTGTAAAAAAAAAGAAACTGGAGAAATCCGTGCAGTAAATGATTGATTAAGAAACGAGGTTTTAATTGAAGTTTAATTAGTTGTTTTGGTGGTAGTACATAGAAAGTTCTCTATTCATGGGATCTATAGTTGAACTGTCCATCACGGTTATCTTTCATCTTGGAGGAAGTAACAAGGGGGATCCTTTTTTATAATGTATTTTCTAAGGGGGTGCGATTAGGGGAAGAGAGAGCTAAAAGGGTACTGCAAAGAGTAGTGATCAACTGTGTCTTTTAGTGCACTGCTCATATTGTGTGCTTTACTTTATAAAGGTTTTGAGGAGGGATATTCCATGGGAGACTTACATGACCACAAATCTGATCAGCGGAACAGGTCTTCAGTTGTTGAGGTGTTATGATAAAAAGGCTGAAAGTGACAAAGCTCAGTTGCTGGATGATGTAATGTTTCTGTCCTTTTACTTAGCTATAATTTACATTTGACTCCAGCCCGATTCCATTTCATGTTTTCTTATTCTCTACCTTCAATACAACTTTTCTGCTAATCGTTCTTGTAGTTAGTTGGATTGTTCTTCTAAATTCTATCTGGAGAAGGTCTTATATATGGTAATATTGCATTTGCTTTTATGTCACCAGAAAAAGGAGTCAGAAATCACTGATATTTGGGGGAGATATTTTGATTCCAATAGTACAATCACTAATCTGTAATGGCATTCCTGCCTATTTATTTTTTTGGCTCTGATTCAGTATCCTTATGTGTGGCTTGGGTGTTAATCTATCAAAAGTTATTTATATAATTTCAGTTTTCAGTTGATGATGATGTATTGTTCAAAACATTTTTAAGTTTGCTGTAATCTACAGGCTCTATGCTTGTGGGGTATGTAGGTAATGGTGTTTTTCCGACAGCTGAATTCAAGAAATGCCTATTGTTACTTCAGTTTTGGTTTCTTTCTCAATCTTCTATAGTTTTACTGCACTGATAAATTGGAAGCGTTTTTGCAGGACGGGCCAGCTTATGTCAATGTGTTTGTTACCATTTTACGAGACATCTCCAAGGAAGAAACTGTGGAATATATTGTAGCTTTAATTGATGAAATGCTTACAGGTAACTGAGGGGTGTATCTTTCACTAACCAAAAAAAAAAAAAAAAAACCAAGAATTAGCGATGGACAACTTCTGTCACTAAACAACAAAAATCCGTTGCTAATCCTATTTAACGATGGATCAGTGACGGATTATCAAAAAAATCTTGTTAACTACGGGTTATATAGCGATAGAGTAACGGCGAATTTCGAAGCTACTTCATGTTTTTTTGTAGTGTTTTAGATCTTTTTTGATTGATCAACCAATCCATACTCTCTTTCTTGCAGCAAACCCAAGGAGAGCGAAATTATTCCATGACAACTCTTTTTCCAATGAAGACACTTATGAACCTTTCCTCAGGTACTGTTATAAAACATTTATTCAAACTTTTTGTCTGCAATTGTTAGATAAGATGGTTTCTGCTGAACTCTACTTTAGCTTGTCTCCAAGATATTGATTTCTTTTTCTCTCTCTATAGCATGCTGATGCAGTACTCCCTCTTTATCCTATGTCTTCATGTATTCGCATGTGTTGATATATCGATTTTCCTATATCTATGCATGTTTACAGCTTCACAGTTATCGACTCGATGCCCAACTTACGAGATCACTGAGTTGTTGTTCCTCACGTTTGAGATGCAGTTAGCAGTAGTTCATTTGATTATATTTTATTTCATTTCTTGATGATTCAGCAGCAAGTTATGTGTTTGAAATAGCAGATATTTTGAAGGCAAAGTTCTTCTCTTTCTTTTGTGCTCCTTATCCAAAATTAGCCAGGCCTATTTTCCCTTTTTAAAATCTGGTCCAACACTTGATCTTTTGTATTTTTAAGTTCTCGTTTATTTGGTAAGTTTTATTGTTGGAGAAACTGACCTATAGTCCTTCAGGATTTTAATATCCTTCATCTATTTGTGCGGTAAGGTTCATAATCAAGACTTTCTGAACTATGTCAAACATTGGGGTGAAAGCAAAGTCAAGAACCATGTATTCCAGTTTGTTTTTATTCCTGAAACTAAACAGTAGGTTCCTATGTCATTTAGCTCTAAAGGAGTAGGTATATACCTGAGGTGATGTTGAAAATTAAATATACAAAATCTAATGCACATGTAGATAGCTCAACAGGAAAAAGAAAAGAAAAAAAAAGAAAAAAAAAAAAAAAGACATTATGTTCATTTGAAATCCTTGTTCTGCCCTTATGCAGTCTCTTCTTTGCAATAATTATCTATTAAATACAGAAGATTGTACGTTCTCCTGCATCATCACATTCCTTTTCTTTCTGAATGATGATCTTCTTTTTCCAGACTGCTTTGGAAAGGTAATTGGTTCGTACAAGAGAAGAGCTGTAAGATTCTCTCTTTGACAGTGAGGTACTAAAGTTATTACCCGTATGATGTCATTCATCTTGAGAGACTTAACATTAGGACGATATACTAAAAAGCTATTTCCTTCTGGCTCTTCTGATCCCTTTTTTTTTTTTTTTTTTTTTTTTGGTTGTATTTCCAGTGCCAGGCCAAAAGTTCAGAATGGTGTTGATGCAAATGGAGATGCCTCAAATTCAAAGAGGAAATTCACCACCACGGAAGATGTTCTCAATGGCCTAGTGGAGTGGCTATGTGCGCAGGTTCATCTGCATTCCAACATTTTTGCACTTCTATTCTGTTCCTCCACAACTCCCTCCCCCCACCAAAAAATAAAATAAAATAAAAAAAATACCAATTTGTGAGATGTTTTTCTAGACATTTCAAGGGGATTTGCAATGGTTTATGGAGGTATTGAATCTTAGGAGTGGTACTTGGGGGAAAATCGTATTATTTGCATTGGAAGTTTGGGAAAAGAAAAGGGCTGACAAGAAGAGGAGTATAAAGAAAAAGAGCTAGTGTAAGATATAAACAAATTAAGTTTTAATTCAATCTATTTGAAACAACTCTATTGAATTGAAGCAAGAAAATTCTTGCTTCTACTCAAACTCATTGTGGAGCCTAGGTTTATAACCTCTTTCTCCACAGTGACTCTAAGAGGGTGTTTGGGTAACCTTATAAGCTGGTCAAATTGGCTTATAAGCACTTTTTAGCTTACTTGCTAATAATCTCTTTGCTCTTTCCAACTCTCCTTTTTTGCTTGTTATGGTATTCTTTCTTAATTAAAGTTGAGTCACCAAAGTAATGGGAAAAAAGAGGGGTAAATGTTGTGGGTTTATTTCCACTTGGGTACTAGAGTTATATGACAATTACTTGGTAATGTCCTCCTGAATACTCTATATTATTTCAGCTGAGAAACCCTTCTCATCCTAGTCGCTGCATTCCTGCTGCAATCAATTGCCTTGCAACTCTGCTGAAGGAGCCTGTGGTTCGACGTTCATTTGTTCAAGCTGATGGAGTGAAGCTGCTCGTTCCTTTAATTTCACCAGCATCTACTCAGCAGTCCATTCAGGTGTGTATTTACACTAATACTATCACATGTTAGACCTACTTCGTAAATTTTGTGGTTATGTTATGGAAGTGCTGGGAAAGTGACTGGTGAGATGGTTGTCATTTCCCTCCATGTATCATGCAGCTCTCATTATTGTTGACAAAATGTTTTATGCTTCCATCTTTGACCTACTTACAATACATAGACCAAAATGTTAGGGATGTCCATGTGGGCGGGTTGGACTAAATTTGGTCAGGTCAAAATAGGTTGAGTTAATAATGACCTGCCCAAGAGTTACTTGTGTTGAAATGTATTAACAAACGGGTCATAACCCAACCCACTCAATTCTTACTAAATCTCTCTCTCTCTCTCTCTCTCTCTCTCTGTTTAAGTACCTAATAGAAGTTTTTGTTTTTTTTTTCTTTATTATGGCTATATATAACATATCAAACAAAAAAAATGTCTTTTTAAAAATATTTTGACAAAATTTCTCATGGGTCAATTTGGACTACATATCAGCCCAACTTTTAGATGGTCTGAATTGAGCGAATCAAAATGAGCTGAGTTAATAAATGAGTGGGTCATAAGTCATACTTTCATGAGCTAATTTTGCCACACCTAGGCCAAATTACTAACCTTGTTTTGTTGACAACAGTTTCTCTGCAACTTTAATTTTGATGTATTTGACTTACTATTCTTCTTTGAAACAGCTTCTCTATGAGACATGTTTATGTGTCTGGCTTCTGTCTTACTATGAACCTGCAATTGAATACTTGGCTACTTCTAGGGCCATACCTCGATTGATAGAAGTTGTTAAAGGTTCCACAAAGGAGAAGGTGAGTGACTTTTCATCCTATACTCTCTCTGTTTCTTGCTATAGTCTTTCTTTTTAGGCATGCCGATGAAGATTCCACTTTGCTAAATAATGTTCTGGTGTACATTCATAAGTTCGAACTTTTGAATGGTCCTGTTTCTGTACTCTCTAACTTCAAAATAAGTCAAACTGATTTGGGCGCTCTATTCAAGGCGAATCCTACTTTGGTGGACATCTATGAAGTGTTTTGTAGGGTTTGTGGGGGGAGGGGGAGGGGGATGCCTATCCTCTTTCAGGAATACACTCTGATCTGTCATGCTTCTGCTTTCTCATTATTGATTGTCTTATCTAATTCTTGATGGTTAAGGTCTTGCTTTCTAGCCGGCCATTTTACTTATAGCCTGTATGGCCAAGCTTCTTCAAGGGCAAAAGTACTTCTTTATTTTTTCAAAAAAAGAAGTGTTTTTTTTCCAAAGTTGAGGTGTTTGGCCAAGCTTTTAGGAGAAGAAAAATTGCTCTTCCGAAAAGCACTTTTGAGAAAATACACTTAGAAGCACTATTTAAAAGCTTGGTCAAACACTAATTGCTGCTCAAAAATGGCTTTTAAATGATTAGCCAAACACAAAATGCTTCTCACTAGAAGTACTTTTTTGAAAAGCACTTTTCAAAATAAGCTGATTTTAAAAGCTTGACCTCAAAGGCTATTAATCTGTTGAATTTTTTCAATTTATCTATCTACAAAGTATCAAGTCGAGCAGAATCATGTCTTGCCTCATCTTTGTTCATGGCATTTGATGTTTTAATGACTACAGGTAGTCAGGGTTGTAATCTTGACTCTCAGGAATTTGCTTTCCAAAGGAACATTTGGTGCTCAAATTATAGACCTGGATGTGCTGCAGATTGTACAAAACCTGAAAGCTCAGGCTTGGAGTGATGAGGTGATTGAACGGTGTTGTGGTCTTTAATTTGATGTAGTATCTTAATTTATTTCGTTTATCTGGGAAGCAAATTGAAAGTAGTTCTGCAAAGTTGAAATTAGTCTTGGTGCGTACAAGTTGGCCCCGACACTATTCTTATGAAAAACAACAACTACTCCTGAGTCACAAACAAGTTGGAGTCGGCTAATGAATTCCCACTTCTTCATTTAAGCTCATTTAAGCCTCTATTAGGATTCATCATGAATTAACAAGTTTTACGCTGGCTGCCACCCTACCACAACCCCCATCCTTTATTCGGGCTTCGGGCTGGCAATGTGAGCAAGCTCACGCAGGCGGAGTTAACACAGTTATCAAAAAAAGAAGATAAATGGATGCAAGCACTTGTTTTATGGATAGACGGTTATTATAGTATTTACAGTGTTCCCCTATTTTCTTAGTAGAATATATATGACAGTACTCAAATCATGTTACTATGTCTATGGGATGATGAACTCTAGCTTGAACCTTTTATGACAAAACTTCTGTTTCCGAGGGCGAGTCTATCAAATTTGATCAACCTTTTGCAAGTAGTCCTTGTAGGCTAATTTGGTCAGGAAGATGCAAAAATAGTACTTCAAGATCCATTACGTGTCCACCAACTTTTGTTCTTCTTGGCATCTGTTATTTTGGCATAAATCTTTTTGGTTCTAAAAAAGAAACAGTTCGAGAAGGTTCAGTTGGCCGAAATGAATTTCTTGATCCTCAGACTTATCCACATCACCCTAATTTGTCGTGTAATCTGTCTAGGACCTTTTGGGCGCTCTGAATAAGCTCGAAGAAGGATTGAAGGACAGCATCAAAAAATTGAGTTCATACGACAAGTACAAGCAGGAAGTGCTACTTGGCAATCTTGATTGGTCCCCCATGCATAAAGATCCTCTATTCTGGAAGGAAAATATAAATAATTTCGAGGAGAACGGATTTCAGGTAATACCTATGGCTTTTCACATTCCTTCTTAACTTAAACACCGTAAAATACCATTAATGTTGTGCCTTCCTGTGAGAAAAATAACAATCTTGCAGGTCACATAACTGCTCAACCAAACTTGGTAGCCTGAATAATTATTTGTCTTTGACTTTCTGCCGGCTTTGACTCAGTATATCTGCTAGTTGAACTCAAAAAACTTTACGCATGTCTAAGTAGTCATCGATATCAGCGGTAATAGTCAATAGTAGTAGCTTTAGTGTTGTTATCATGCCTTGTTAATTTTTTTGGAAGAATAATTAAATCAATCCGACAACTTTCCCTCTGGTGTTAGAGTGATCATCCTTGTTATGTCATATGTCGACCTCCAAATGTACCGGCCCTCACATATGAAACCATGAGTGAAGGTGTTAAAAAGGGACAGGATAGACCTAAAATCACATGAAAGGAAGCTTTCTCAAAAAAGTATACAAGCTCTTGAAATCTATGCAGATCTTGGGAAAAATAGGGAAACAATGAAAGAAAACGATGACAATTAGTTGGGTCAAGTTTTACTCATGTCAGAATGTTTACTTTAGATTTATTATTTTCTAGGCATTTTTAATCATGTCAGAGGTTTATATTGAATAGAAAAATATAGAGAATGTGAAGATTCATATAGACGACCCTTGTGGCATAGTAGTAGTTGTTGTACGAGAGTGATCATTCTCGTGTTGTTTTGCAGATCTTGAGAGTGCTTATGACAATTCTGGATACGTCAAGTGATGCAAGGACACTTGCTGTCGCTTGCTATGATTTGTCACAGTTCATTCAGTGCCATCCTGCGGGGCGAATCATAGTGGCGGACCTCAAAGCTAAGGAACGGGTAATGAAATTATTGAACCATGAAACTGCAGAGGTCACGAGAAACGCCTTGCTTTGCATACAAAGGCTTTTCTTGGGTGCCAAATATGCCAGCTTTTTGCAGGCTTGAATTAACTTCAATCGGTTTTATTCTTTAAACAAGCTATACATAATTTGTTATTCAAATGACAAAAGTTTGAGGATGGTCATGTTCTATTTATTCATTTTATCTTTATTATTGTTTGATGAGATCATATATCGGAAGGACACCGACAGTGAGGACTCATATAGCCAATCTCAGTTTGCTTGGGACTAGGGTGTAGTAGTTGTTGTGATTGTTTGACGAGATTCTCACTCAGAAGAATGCTTGTAACGAGTTCATTTTATTTCAATCCAATAAATGAATTTTTTTTGCACAACATCAATGGACTTGATTCTTCATAGATTCATGTTATTTATATTAGTAAATGCCATAAGAGTTAATAATTTCTCACATTACAAGATGACTCTATTTTATTGGGAAGATACGTTACTCATTTAGCGTGTGATGACGAACGATTATAGTACAAGGATCTTCAGTTTTCACCATCAATGTTCGTGGAGAAATTCCAGCCACACAATACATCCCAAAAAAAAAAAAAAAAAAAAAAAAAAAAAAAAAAAAGGAAGAAGCTAGTGCACTAAACTCTCATCTGTACATGCGCAACCTTACTTTCAAAAGAAGCGTATTTTACACTGATGAGCCGTCCTACACAAGCCTCTTCTACGATTTAAGCTAGTGACTTCCTGATCACACGACAATAACTCTTACTGTTACGACAAACCGTGAAATCGATCTTCCTTGCATGTTACACCAAAATTGTGCCAAAAATCTCTTTTTGTAGATAGGGGCGAGCTTGATCCCTTGAAACAACGTGGGTTAATGTTAAGTACTCTTCTTGTTCCGAACCATATATTTGTATTAAAAAGTCTGTCAACATGCAAATTATTAATTACCAACAATTGATCCCAAAAATCTCTTTTTGTAGAGACTTAACTTTCACAATCCCAAAAGATCATGCATCCAAATCACCTAAAACAACCAGTTGAGGTAACTGATGTTAAAAGGGCAAGTGGCATTCTATGAGCCACTTCTAGTTCAATGATTTAAAGTGCAAATTTGGAAGTTTTCGATGGCAACAGCACCACATCGTAAAGTAGATGACTTAACTATGAGGGAATATCTCTAACCATACAAATACAATTAATACCAAAAGCAGGTGCCGGCACTAACTGCTAAAAATGATTAAATCGTGGGATTGCTAATTTAATATTTGTTCTCATTTTGATATATCTTATAAAATTAGGTGCCTTTTATTTTACACACAAGACAAATTATATATTTGTCCTTGCAATATAAGCCGGTGCATTTCACGATTGCGTAGATAGTTGTGATGATCCGGTTACTTCCTAAGTGATTTGACATGACAACTTGGTTGTATATAACATGAAGTGGTACGGATTCGTCACGTCTTGAATTGTGTTTTCATGTTCTTCATGCTTTGAAATAGTGACGATCTGGCATAGTTTGCAAGTAATTCAATATAACAACAAGGCTGATATAGCATGACATCATACTGATCTATCACAATGAAACTTTTGTCAGCATTTTGTAGACCCAAATGGCTAAATCTATTTTTTCCTCTTCTTTATTTATAGCTTTAAAATCATGGCGATCATATTCGGCATGATTTGTGAGCTAGTAATCCAATAGGATAACTAAGTTAAATATAGCGTGATGTCACACAAGAGTTTGTCATCACTTGCACGCCACGTTTTAAGATATATTTTCCCTCTTTTTTGTTTGTAGTTTTGAAGTCATGGCAACCCCTATACATGATTTATGAGTAATCCAACAAGACAACTAGGTTGAATATAGCATGACGTTCTACCAGTCTATCATGATTTGCATGTCACGATTCTAAATCCTTCTTCTTTGTTTATAACTCTAAAATCATGATGATTTGGCATGTTCACGAAGAACTCCAATGTAATCCAACAAGAAAATTATGTTGAACACAAGACAATGGTCAATACCATTGCCAAACTAGAGAGAAACCGTCATGACTTTCAATTTGCTGACACATGATTCATGAATTTATGAAATAGGTTCAAAATTGGCGGCATCTCGATCTTTACCATCTCTCCCCTCAACTTAAGAATATTTTAGTCTAAATTTATTTCATTAAACTTAAAATGGTCGGTCCCACACAAATATCAAAAGTTGAACCCAAATTTAAATACCGGCACCAAAATATCCATTTTGTGCAAATCAACCCCCCTAACTTGTATTATGCCTAAAATGACCCGTTAGTGAATATATATCCGAGCCGACTCTAAATTTGACACTCCACCATACACATGATTAAGACAACCAAATCAATTTAAGCCTTGGCATTCATGTTTTATTATAATCTAATCCAGACCCCTATAAATATCATACCTTATATTATGTTTGTTATTATCATTGACAACCCAATTATCTCTTCAAACACCAAATTTTTACCTAGCTATCTTCAACATTTTCTAATTAAAAATATGGCAAATGTTCGTATTGCAAGGTTTGTTAGTGAGACAGCACCACCACAATTTGTAAATGTTATGAGAAATAGAGCATCAAAGATGTTAGAGACAATTAAAGAAGATGATAGAGAAGCTGCTAATGACTCATCATCAATTTCTCCAAAGAGTTTTTCTTCATCATCATCTAATACTACTTATTCATCTTCGAATTCAATGAAGTCCAACTATTTTGTCAAAAAAGTTCAAAGGTCTTTTTCTTTATTTGGAACTAAAGTCTCTTCTTAGAAGAGAAATGTAACCAAATGGAAAGTAGCTAGTCCATACAAATATATCTATTGGTTATATTTGTATATGCTAGTATTTCTAGTGTATATTATCTATCCAAGTGAGTTTTTGTTGAAGCAAGATAATCTCTTTGTTCGAGTTATGGGAATCTAATCGTCTTTGTAAAAAGTAAGTGAAATTTTTTGGCGCAAATTTGGAATCCAAGACGGTTACAGGAGATGGGAACCAAAAAAATATATACTCTATTTCGTACCAGTTTATGCAGCAACATTTCCTTTTTAGTCCATTCCAAAATGAATGACAATTTTCTAAATTTGCAGATCTGGCCCTCTTCTTTATGTTTACTTACATATTAATTCAATTTTCCTTTCCTATTGGAAAACAAAAATAAGAATTACTTCAACAAAATAAATAATAAGTAAAATAAAGGAGATATGAGTTTCTCCAAAATAAATAAGTGCCAAATATTATGGACAGAGGGAGTATATAATTTATTTACATATTTATTTTCCTTAAATTTCCTTATATATCCAACAGGCTCAAGGTAATGACATAATTTTTTCAAATATATTGAGGTGTGAATTTAAAAGAGAAAAAAGAACACTTATTGACAGTTTGACACTTAGTATTTGAATTACTTAATTTGATGCAAACACTAAATGCGGGTTCGCAGTGAATCTGAGTACCTATGGATTACCTAAACAGACAAATAAATCAACAAACTGTCATAAAAAACCAAAATTATGATCTGAAAACCTTCATAGAGGAAAGAAAATTAATTTCTTTTATCTTGCCTATCTGATTATCTTCCTCTGGTGGGGTTTTTCTATTTTCATTGATTCCCTTTATCAACAAAATTCATATATCTTTGAATCCTTTAGTTAAAATTTTTATCCCTTAATAAATAATCCTCTTTGTATCTTGTAAATTTTGCAATTTTCATCTTCACTTTATGTTTTGCTTGTTGAATTTCCAGTATATATATGAGGGTCATTTCTTGAAGAAAAAAAAAATTATATGAGATCTCAAATATTTTCTTTCAACTCTTTGGTTTTTATATCTAATGTAAATGTAAATAATTAAAAATTTCTTGGTTGATGTGCACTAAGTTGATCAAAATCAAAACATGGATTATTATGATCAATGATAAAAAATTGAATATTTGAAGTATTAAGTGCAATTAGACCCATCTTTTTTAGGGTATTCATTTATTACTATTATCAATTAGCCTGTAGCGAAACAAGGAATTTTGTTAAGGACGTTATTCGACCTATATACACAGTATAATTTTCCGACTAAGGGTGCTCAGCTGACTACGGTCTATCAAATAAATTTTGGATTCTTGTTTGTGTCTCCTATTATAGGCACAAACGAGATTGACTTTTTTTTTTCTTTTTCCTTGTTTGTTATGTTTGATGGCTGAAATTGGCAAGGCAATGTCCCGATTCGACGTTAAATCGTTACAAGAAACACTTTGTGTTCAAGAACAACTTATAGAGAAGCTTTATAATGAGATAGATGAAGAAAGTGAAGCCTCAGCTAGTGCTGCTAGTGAAGCGTTGTCGATGATTTTACGTCTACAAAGCGAAAAGGCTGCAGAAGAAATGGAAGCAGAACAGTATAAAAGATTTGTACAAGAAAAAATGAGTCATGCTGAAGAATCATTGTCAATTTTACAAGAACTTATTAATCAAAAAGAGATGGAGAAATTTGCATTGGATTATCAAGCCAATGCTTACCGATATAAGCTTCTAAGTATGGGCTATGATGATGATATTGAAGCTAGTGATATCGAATTTCTCGAGAATTTAGATGAAGAAATGAAAGTTCAGTCTATTGGGAGGTGTAAATCCGACCCGAATATTCCACAGAAATATGCAAACATGAAAAAGCGCGTTGTTGATAGAGATGAAAATATCAGTCCACAACGCGATTTGAATGATATAAATTCATACTGTGAACAGATTGAAAAGTTGGAAGAAAGAGTGAAACAGATTGCTGGTGCCAACTATGCGAAGTTGTCTAGTTTACCGGCTTCTAAAAGAAGCTCTTGTAACAATTTCTTGGAGCAGTTTAAAGAAACACTCGTTCAGCATCGAGGGAATAAAACAGATAAAGAAGCTGCTGTTAGTCGTTCTGCTTCTCCTCCTCCGAATGTTCTTGATGTCTTTGAAGTCCCTCAAGCAATTGAAGACAAAGATTTTGTCCCGAAAGAGGCTGTAAAACAACTTGTTAAAGATGAAACTGATTGCCATAAGAAATATTTAGTACCTATGCAGCATGAGAACAAGTCACATTCGAAAATTCATTCTACAACTAATGCTGCAGAAACAACAGATATTCGTCGTGTCAAAAGGACAACATTTGAGATACCTGAAGTTGAGAGACAAAGTACAAGGAAAGAACCCGACAGACACGAAGAGCTAACATTGTTACATGACATTAAGAAGCAACTAAATTTAGTACCTATGCAGCATGAGAACAAGTCACATTTGGAAATTTGTCCTACAGCTAGTTCTTCAGAAACAGCAGAGACTCGTCATGTCAATAGAACGCTTGAGATAGCTGAAGTCGAGAGACAAAGTACGAGGCAAGAATTCGACAGACATGACGAGCTAATGTTGTTACATGACATTAAAGAGCAACTAAATTTAGTACCTATACAGCATGAGAACAAGTTACATGGAGTAGGTGAAGCTGCTTCCCCTACAACTAGTGCTTCAGATACAGCAGAGATTCGTCATGTCAATAGGACGACATTTGAGGTAGCTGAAGTAGAGAGACAAGGTACGAGGCAAGAACTGGACACACACAAAGAGCTAACATTGCTACGTGAAATAAAGGAACAACTAAATTTGATTCAAGCTGACATTAAAAGTTGGAAAAATAACAAGTCATCTCCAAGAAATGAGCCATCTGTAGTTTCTCTAACAGAGGTACTCTCTTTAACTTCTGCTTTTTTTTTTTTTTTTTCCCTCTAAAACTCTATTGTGCTTGCAATAAGTCTACATACAAGTAAAAATCTTGACAGCGCATTGAAATGGTGGACAGGTGATGGTTTGCTTCTGGCTCTGATCAAAAAGCTATAAGATTCAACATGCTGAATTAGTGCTTATTAACTATGTGTTTAGGGCTGAATTAGTGCTTATTCAAAAATATCAACGGGTGTGTGTCAAATCCTCCAAAAGTAGTGTATTTTTGGAGGATCCGACACGGGTGTTGCATCATTTTTGGAGAGTCCGAGCAACATAGCTTATTATGCCTTTTTGAGTTGTGTAACAGCACTGCTGGATTTTTACAAGAACAGTCGCGAAGGGATGATTCGAGTATAAAGATGATCATCAGTGGCTGTAAATTTTTTATATTTCATGAATCTGCAAATATATACCATATCAACCAAGAAGAGAGCTGCTTTTATTCTGTTATCAGGTTCTCTACAGTTTTGTATGATTATTGAAATTCTTACTGGCAATGACTGTACAGAAGTATGTTTTGTATACTAATGGCTAATTTATCTGCTACTTTTATGTCATTCATGATGGGTCCATTGATTCTGCACTCACAATTGTGTTTCCTTAGACTAATGTATTACTAGTGTTTATAGTAAAACACTTCTCCTTTCATTTTAAATTATGATGGGAAGTCTTAACGGTCTTTTTTTTCAATTCTCGTTAAATCTAACCAGACGGAGTTTGTTAAATATTTGATAAAGATAAAAGTGTTTACTTTTGGCAAATTAAATAATCACTTAAGGGACTATTTTGAACCTAAACCCCAAACATAAGTGACCATCTTTGTCATTTTCTCTTCTAAACAATATATATAGAGAAGTGAGAGAGTTTGTATATTTTGCTGACCTACTACATGCCAACACATTAAATATAAGAATATTTTTTACCCAAGGGTATTGGCCTATGGTCAATGAAGTCGGTTGAGAATTGGTCACAACGTTGTTAGCAAGTAACAGGTTTCTCATGAAATTTGTCGAGATGCAAACAATCTAATCCGAATAAAGGCGTATTTCGTGGAATTTGTTGAAGGTGCAGTACAATTAAATCAATAAAGGCAACATTGATCGTCTGGAGTTGGTTCTTCCTATTGAGTACTTCTCTTCTGCGCATTTTAGTAGTGAGAATAATTAAATGCTACTAACAACTGTCATGAAGTTTTCTTGTGTCAAGCAAGTCGAAATTTCCTCTCTCTCTTTCTTTTGCCAATAGGGGTTGGGGAGACTTGAATTCACCACCTTTATCTACTTTGATAGGTCATTGAATTGTGTGCAACTTTATCTAAAGTTTAAATTAATAGAGAATAGTTTCTTATAGCTTGTTTGGTCCAATTTTTAAAATTTGCTTATTTTTAAAAGTGTCTTTGTCAGAAGTATTTTTCGGAAAAGTATTTTTGGAGAGTCAATTTGAAAAGTACTCTTGTCAATAATAGAACAATAATTTGTGCTTGATCAAGCTTTCAAAAGTGCTTCCGAGGAAAAATTAATTTTTTTAGCTGAAAAATAGTTTTTGCTAGAACTCAAAATCACTTATTTTATCGTAAAAACTCGACCAAACATCTCAACTCTCTAAACTACACATTTTTTTAAGAAAAAATAAAGTCATTTGGCTACCTAGAAGCTTGACCAAACATGCTATTAGTCTACTTTTTATTTAACACGTTTATTATCTTGGTTTAAGAGAAAGTCAAAACTCCACCTTAGAAAATGATCCCAGATCTGCACATCACTTTTTTTGTTTTGGTAACTAATATTTTATGAAAATATGTACAAACGGCTGGCATCTTGGACATAGTCTAAGTATTACCGGTAGGTAAGGATTAAGTCGATCACATATTTCCTTTATATTATAAACCGTGCGTCAAACAAGCGGGAGCTAAACTTCTTTTATTTCTATATATAAGTTAAGCATCTAAACTCATTGTAAGTTATACCAATCAGTTCTTCTCTTTTTCTTCCAATGGCTACAAACTCACTAAACAATAATGTTCACCTTAATGAAGTAATTGTAGCAATGGTGCCATTTCCTGATTTTAGCCATCTCAATCAGCTCTTTGTGCTTGCTCGCTTTATCGCCTCCCATAACATACCGATACACTTCCTCTGCCTAGCTGATCGGAACCAAGATTTGAAACTTCGCGTCCAAGGTGGTCTCGGGTCCTCTAACATCCATTTCCATGACCTTTCTGTACCTATAGAAGAATCAGAAGATGCAGATGATGGTCTGCATCCGATTGTTATATTTTTGAGAAAACTCGTTGAGCCTATCCAAAGAACATGTATTGATCTTGCCGCTAATGCGAAGAGATTGGTCATAATTCATGACTCTATAATGAGGGATCATATAAGGGATGTCCATTCATTGATATCGAAAGTAGAGTCTTATATGTTCCACTCGATTTCAGCTTTCGCTAGATACTCTTTGCTCCGACAAAGTATTGATCACCTAGTTGATGACGATGATCATGAAAACATGATCCAGCAAATGCACGATGAGTTTCCGTTGTTGAAGAGTTATAGTGGACTGAATGCTGCAGCTTTTGTGAAAAAGGAACACGAATGGAACCTCAATTCCGGAGAAATCATCAACTCCTGCAGAGAAATCGAAGGTAAGTACATAGACTTACTTGCACGTACAAAAGACAAGAAGCAGTGGTGGGCTATTGGTCCACTTCATATGCTGTTGTTAGAATCACACGACTCTAGAAAAAGGACTCGTCATGAATGTCTAGAATTTCTCGACAAGCAAGACGTTAATTCAGTAATATTCGTCTCATTTGGAACAACCACTACATTCTCACAAGAGCAAGTCAATGAGATCGCACTTGGTTTAGAACGGAGCAACCATAAATTTATTTGGGTACTCCGAGAAGCGGATAAAAAGATGGAAATTGAGAAATTTGAAGAGGAAGATGGGAAGATTGAATTGCAAAATGGATTTGAAGAGAGAGTGTCAGGAAGAGGAATAGTGGTGAGAAATTGGGTACCTCAATTGGAAATCTTGGGACATTCATCTCCAGGCGGGTTTTTGAGTCACTCTGGATGGAATTCTTGTCTTGAGAGCATTAGCATGGGTGTGCCTCTAGCAGCTTGGCCAACCAATCACGATCAGCCATTTAACGCTATTTTTATAACCAACTTGCTGAAGATTGGAACCTCTGTCAGGAGTTGGGCACGTAGGGAGGAATTGGTGACAGCATCAACCATTGAGAAGGCTGTGAAGACTTTGATGGGCACAACAGAAGGTGAAGAAATGAGGCAAAGGGCGGCGGAGTTGAGCAAAAAGATCAAAAGCTCCATCAGCCGGGGAGGACTTGCACGCAAGGAAATGGAATCTTTCATATCCCGTATATTCGAATAACTTCATAGGGGAGGAAGGTGTTTGATTTTTGGATCTGATTGTATGGTCATACAGATCTGCATTTATTAATATTGAGACTAGATGAAGAGCATCAAGTAAGAATCAGTCAATAAAAGATTAAAGCACAAGAATAATGTAAAAACCCAAAATCTTGGGTTGTGTGACACTTAAATTTTCAGAATAGTCAGTTTTTAACTTAGCATCATCAGATAATAAAACCTTCATTCAGCACAAGGCACACGATTCGAGCACAAAGAAACTCAATGTTGCACTACTATAATGAATTACAGATTTACTTTTGATTTCCCAGAAGCATATCACATGCATGTAATCATAGACAAGTTTATCAAAGGAGTAGCACATGCATTTGTGTTTAATATTTAAATGCATATGAACAAGATAGGAGTACGAGACAAGTGTTTTCCATAGATGTCCAAAACTCATTGTACCTTATTCATTTTTCTCAAGTTTTCTCCTCTTGTTACAATGGCTACCAACTCATCGGACAATGTTGTTCACCTTAATGAAGTGATTGTGGCTATGGTGCCATTTCCCGAGTATAGCCATCTCAATCAACTCTTTGTTCTTGCTCGCTTCATCACCTCCCATAATATACCAGTACACTTCCTCTGTCTTGCTGATCAAAGCAAAAATCTTAAGCTACGTGCCCAAGGTGGTCAATGGGCCTCAATCATCCATTTCCATGACCTTTTTCTACCTTCTTCTCCGGCAGAAACAGAACATGCAAGCGATGGTCTGCCTTTGAGTGTAGTGTCGATGCACAAACTCGGCGAGCCCATTTGTAAAACATGCCTTGAACTCTCTACAAATGCAAAGAGATTGGTCATAATTCATGAAAATATAATGAAGGATCATATGAGGCATGTCCATTCATTGATCCCGAACGTGGGGTCTTATATGTTCCACGCCATTTCAGCTATTACCAGATATTCGGGGCTTCAACAAAGTATTCCTGACGTAGCTGATAAAGATCATGACAAAATGGTTCTGCAAATGCAGGATGACTTTCCGTCATTGGAGAGTATGGATGGACATAATCTGGCAGTGTTTTTAGAATGAAACATGAATGGAAGCTCAACTCCGGAGAAATCATGAACTCCTGCAGAGAACTAGAAGGTAAGTACCTAGATTTACTAGCCAATGCAAAAGCAAGCCGTTGTTTGCTGTTGGTCCACTTCATATGCTCCTAGAATCACACAACTCTAGCAACGGAACCCATCTTGAATGCCTAGAATTTCTAGACAAGTAAGACATTGATTCAGTAATCTTCGTCTCGTTTGAATCGACGACTACATTATCACAAGAGCAAGTCGATGAGCTCGCACTTGGTTTCGAACAAAGCAAGTATGGATTTATTTGGGTACTAAGAAAAGGTGATGATGCGGAGGAACTTGAAGAGAAAGATGGGAAGATTGAATTACCAGAAGGATTTGAAGAGAGAGTGGAAGGAAGAGGAATGGTGGTGAGAAATTGGGCCGCACAATTGGAAATCTTGGGGCACCCATCTACAGGCGCGTTTTTGAGTCATTGTGGGTGGAATTCTTGTATCGAGAGCATTAGCATGGCAGTGCCTCTAGAAACTTGGCCAATTAGTTTTGATGAGCTATTTAATGCTATTTTTGTAACCAACTTGTTGAAGATTGGAATCTCTGTTAAGAGTTGGGGTCGCCGGGAGGAATTGGTAACAGCATCAACCATTGGGAAAGCTGTCAAGACATTGATGGGTACAACAGACGATGAAGAAATGAGGCAAAGGGCAGTGGAATTGAGCAAAAAGATCAAAAGTTCTGTTAGTCGTGGAAAGAAGGAAATGGAGGCAAAGGTAAGACAAAAAAAATTGTTTTACCTTTAGCATTTATTACTCATTTCAAATCATTTTTCCAACTCCAATACAATTATACACCATATTTATAGATTGTGGTAAAATACATCTTAATCAGTTCTGTTAGTCGTGGAAATGGAATCTTTCATATCCTATATTATAAAATAACTTTATAGGGGGTGTCTTGTTAAGAAGAAAAAACAGGAAAGCCATCACGATAGCGCTTCCTTCATTTTTTGACTTGATGAAATTAGGTCCGATGTTTCTGCCTTACTTCTTTTTTTTTCTGACAATGGTAACATTTTCTGCCTTACTTTTTCTCTCTTATTTTTGTTGTTAAATAGAAGACTAGTCACCTTGTAACCTTGAGGTGTATGGATGGTTATTTATATAAGTAGTTACCTTATAGCAATTTGATTTCATGATCATTTTCTAGTAGTGGTAACTTGTAACTTGTTGCTTCCCTTGGCGGATTGCTCATACTAATATCAATATGCTTAGAGCATAGATCTGGTTGATCCCTTATACTAACATCAATGATCTCCTCTTGCTTTGATTGCTAATGGAGTTGGAGATAGTTGAGTTAATATTTCTGATTATCCTATTGGCCACGTTGCTCTGACTCTTCAAAGATGTCAACAGGTGCATATCAAATCCTCCAAATATAGTGCATTTTTGGAGGATCCGACACGAGTGTTGCAGAATTTTTGGAGAGTCCGAGCAACATAGCCAATTGGTTCTTACCAAAAAAAAAAACAAAAGTGAAACTTATCTGCTTACAAACACTAAATATATGTGTCCTGCTACAATCATGTATGGAACCAAAATATTGTTCAAAACAAGTCGATTTGTGAGGCTCCAGATTACTAGAAAAATGTAACATTATGAATATATTCCTGTCACTAAAAAAAATTGTTTCCAAGCTGTGGACAACAGAAAAAGGAAGAACATAGTCAGGAGAAGACCGAGTTCTCTTTAGGCCAGAGTTACCGAGTATTTGTATTGGTGCGATATAGCAAGTACTCAATAAATTAGTTGAAGTGCGCATAAACTGGATCGAACATCACCATTATCAAGTAGAAAGGGAGAGGAAACATCATCTGGGATGTATTGTTGCTCAAGGTTGCTTAGACCCTCCAAAAATGCTACCACACACGTGTCAGGTTGTTAAAAAATGCATAGCTTTTCGAGGATCTGACACACATCCGAAGAGCCCTAGCAACATAGTTCTTGGTTCTATAAATAAAAATTTCCTCTCATGCATCAGACAAATAAATGCCAGACATCTGGCCTATTTGTTTTCTTAACAGGTTTCTTATCTTGGTTTAAGAGAAATGCATGCTTCCCCCCTCCCCTCCCCCTTTTACCTCGGTAAATGCCTATGTATTAATTATAGTCTACTTTTGTCAAGAGAGTGGCTCGTACTTTTGTGGTCTTTACATGCATATTACTAACAACACAGAAGTTTGGTATGCATTAAATTTAAAAGGAAACTTGGCACTTGAACTTATTAAACAATTACTTCCTCTCATTATGTGATGGTGTTTAACTCGACACAAAGTTCAAGAAAAGTAGACCGACTTTTGGCTCATCCCAGATGTCCTTTTAGAACTTGTGGTTTAAACATATCTTATATTTCTGTGATTATAAGAGGGAATAGTATTTTACCTCACTCAGCCCTAAGCTCATTGCAAGTCATTCAGTTCTCAACTCAGTTCTTCTCCTTTTGTTCCAATGGCTTCCAACTCATCAGGCATTGTTGTTCACCTTAATGAAGTGATTGTGGCCTTGGTGCCATTTCCTGAGTATAGCCATCTCAACCAACTCTTCATTATTGCTCGCTTCATCGCCTCCCACAACATACCAGTACACTTGCTCTGCTTTGCTGATCAAAGTCAAAATTTCAGGCAGCGCGTCCAAGATGG
This sequence comes from Lycium ferocissimum, assembly GCF_029784015.1. Lineage (NCBI taxonomy): Eukaryota > Viridiplantae > Streptophyta > Magnoliopsida > Solanales > Solanaceae > Lycium > Lycium ferocissimum. The sequence goes on along the minus strand of NC_081350.1, from coordinate 40,934,302 downwards.
TCTCGGAGTCTCCAACATTCATTTGGATGACCTTTTGCTGCCTTCTGAAACAGAAGATACCGGAAATGCTGATAATGATCTGCCTTCGATTGCAGTTCTGCTGAAAAAACTTACCGAGCCAATTCATCGAGCATGTGTTCATCTCTCCACCAATGCGAAGAGATTGGTCATAATTCACGATAATCCAATGAGGACTTCTATTGGGGATGTGCTTTCATTCCCAAATGTCGAGTCTTATATCTTCCACTCCGTCCCAGCTTTTACCAGATATTCTTTGTTCCGACGATGCATTGACATAGTTGACGATGATCATGACAAAATGATTCAGCAACTGCAAGACGAGTTCCCCACGATGGAGAGTTGTTTTGGACCGTATATGGGGTTGTTTGTTAGAACGGAACGTGAATGGAAGCTTAACTCCGGAGAATTCATCAATTCCTGCAGAGAAGTAGAAGGTAAGTACCTAGATTTACTTGCAAATGAAAGCACACACAAGAAACCCTTGTGGGCTATTGGTCCACTTCATATGCTGCTGCTAGAATCAGACGACTCTAGCAGCAGCACGACTTGTCATGAATGCTTAGCATTCCTCGATGAGCAAGACGTTAACTCAGAAATATTCGTTTCGTTTGGGACAAACACTAAATTCTCCCAAGATCAAGTCAATGAGCTCGCACTTGGTTTAGAACAAAGCAACCATAAGTTCATTTGGGTACTAAGAGAAGCGGATAAAAAGATGGACACTGAGAAATTTGAAGGGAAAAATTGGAACTTTGAATTGCCAGATGGGTTTCAAGAAAGAGTTGAAGGAAGAGGAATGGTGGTGAGAAATTGGGTGCCCCAGTTGGAAATCTTGGGACATAAATCAATAGGTGGCTTCTTGAGTCACTGTGGATGGAATTCCTGTTTAGAGAGCATTAGTATGGGGGTGCCAATAGCAGCTTGGCCTAACAATGCAGACCAGCCATATAATGCTGTTTTTATAACAAATGTGCTGAAAATTGGAATCTCAGTGTGGACTTGGGCTCAAAGAAAAGAACTGGTGACAGCAGCTGCTGTCGAAAAAGCTGTTAAGATTCTGATGGGTTCAGCAGAAGGGGAAGAGATGAGGCAGAGGGCAGTGGATTTGAGCAATAAGATCAAGAACTCTGTTAGCAATGGAGGACGTGCACGCAAGGAAATGGAATCTTTCATCTCCTATATTACCAGATAAGTTGTTATGTTGTTCGGACTCTCCAAAAATGCAGCCTAGTGTGTGTCGGATCCTTAAAAAATAATGCATTTTTGGAGGATCCGATGCGGATACAGTGACATTGTTGGAGAGTTTGAGCAACATAGCTCATAAGGAAGTCATCAAGACATGACCTTTTATATCTTTTGGAAAGCTCAAACTCTCCAAAAATTTGGCTGCCAGTTCTAGATTATCTCTTCCCTGTATATTTATGTAAAGAGGACAATGCTTCTTTTATTCTAGAGTTAATGAGGTTAGGTTGAATGGCCTGCCTTGCCTTTGTCTCTTATCTTTTTCATTTAATAAAACACTAGCCACTTTGATACCTATGCATTGTTATTCATATTACAAACTAAAAAGCCAGAAATCTGGTATGCATTAAATTTAATGGAAACATGGCACTTGAAAAAAGTCATACATGACATACTTGATAGACTAAATATTGATGTCATTAAGTGAAATTTTATTTGGTAATACAAGAAATGAAAGATTCCCTTTCCTTATGTGCAAGTCCTCCATGGCTAACAGAGTTCTTGATCTTATTGCTCAATTCCATTGCCCTCTGTCGCATCTCTTCTCCTTCCAGTGTACCCATCAAAGTCTTGACAGCTTTCTCAACAGCCGTTGCTGTTACCAATTCTTCCCTACGAGCCCAACTTCTAACCGGGATTCCAATCTTCAGCACGTTGGTTACAAAAACAGCATTATACGGTTGGTCCACGTGAATCGGCCAAGTTGCTATAGGAACTCCCATGCTAACGCTCTCCATACAAGAATTCCATCCACAATGACTTAAGAACCCGCCCGTCGATTTATGTCCCAAGATTTCCAATTGGGGTACCCAATTTCCCACCACCATTCCTCTTCCTTCCACTCTTTCTTCAAACCCTTCAGGCAATTCAAAGTTCCCATCTTTCCTCCCTTCGCATTCCTCAGTATCCATCTTTTTATCCGCTTCTCTTAGCACCCATATAAACTTATTGTTGCTCTTTTCCAAACCGAGCGCGAGCTCATTCACTTGCTCTTGCGACAATGTAGTAGTCGTTCCAAACGAAACAAACATCACCGAATTAGCATCTTGCTTATCGAGAAACTCCAAGCATTCATGACGATACCCATTGCTCGATGACTCGGGTGAAAATTCTTGCAACATGTGAAATGGACCAAGAGCAAACAATGGCTTCTTCCTAACATTAGCAAGTAAATCCAAGTACTTCCCTTCCAATTCCCTACAAGAATTCATAAACTCTCCAGTATTAAGATTACATTCGCGTTCCTTTTTCACAAACTCAAAAATATCCGGTCCAAAACAATCCTCCACTTGAGGCAATTCATCGAACACTTGGCGTGCAACTTCGTCGCGATCAAAAATACCCGGTCCAAAACAGTTTTCCCTTTGAGGCATTTCATCAAACACTTTGTGTGCAACTTCATCATGATCAAAAACATCCTTTTCTAAACAGTTTACCCTTTGAGGCATTTCATCGAACACTTGGCGTGCAACTTCATCATTATCTTGATCAACAACAACCTGTCTAAAAGTAGAATACATAGTAAAACCCGAAATAGCATGAAATGAATAACACTCAACATTTGATATTGAATAAACATCTTTTATAACATCAGTCATTAAAGAATCAAAAACAACAACCAATTTTTTCGTCTTTTTCGCGATTTCAACGCATATTTTGCAAATGGGGTCCCCCAATTTATCCAAAAACTCCAAAAACGCGTACTCATCAGCAAAATTTACGTTTTGGGGTTGTGAATTTTGGGTTATAGAAGGTGTTAAGAGGTCATTGAAGTGTATTTTGGATGAGTTGAGTGAATTTTGAGCGCGATTTTTTAGTTCTTTGTTTTTATTAGTGAGGGAAATGAAGTGTACAGGGATGATGTGTGAAGAAATGAAGTTAGCAATATGGAAGAGTTGATTGAGATGACCATGTTCTGGCCATGGAATTATAGCCACAATTATTTGGTTGTTTGATGAATTGGTAGTCATTGGAATAAAATGATTTGAATGAGAGAAATGTATAGTAGGTATGATGTGTTAAGGTTTTAAAATAGAGAGATTATTTTGGTACACGCGAAATGTTTTCCACGGAAAAATAAGTCAAAGCAAAACACCGTGAGATTTTTGAATTCGAAATGTAACTTTTGATGGTGACGAGTAGGCGAGGTCTGTGTGTTGGTGGGGGGGGGGGGGGTTGCAGGCAATTGGGGTTATTGGATGGGGTGGGTTGGGGTGGGGAATGGGTGTAGGGTGGTAGGTGGCTCAGGGGATGGGAGGGATAGGTGGGAGGTAGGTATTGGGGTTAGGTCAGGGTGGGCGAGTGGGTTGTGGGGTGGAGGTATGCTGGTGAGTGGATAGTGCGGGCGTGGGTGAGTGATGCATTAGCATGTTTTATTGATCTGGAAAATGTTTTCTTTCAAATTTTTATGAAAAATGTTTTTCTTCAAATTTTTAAGGAAAATACTCTCCTGTTATCCAAGAACTCCAAAAATGATATTCATTAGCGAAATTTACGTCTTTGGGTAGTGAATTTTGGGTTATAGAAGGTGTTAAGAGGTCATTGAAGTGTATTTTTGACGAGTTGAGTGAATTTTGAGCGTGATTTTTTAGTTCTTGATTTTTATTAGTGAGAGAAATGAAGTGTAAAGGGATGTTGTGTGAAGATATGAAGTTAGCAATATGGAAGAGTTGATTGAGATGGCCATGTTCTGGCCATGGAATTATAGCTACTATTACATTGGTAGCCATTGGAACAAAATGAGAGAAATGTATAGAAGGTATAATATGTTAAGGCCTTAAATAGTAGAAAGATTATTAAGGGTGTGTTTAGTATGATGGAAAATGTTTTCTCGGAGAATAAGCGATTTTTCTCTCATTTTTTGTGTTTAGTATGTCGGTCGAAAAATGTCATTTTAAAAGTATTTAGCATCTGTATATATATTTAAAGCAAATAACTATGAGATTTTTGAATTCGGAGAGAAAATTCTGGTGGTGGGGAGTAGGCGAGGTGTGGGGTTGGGGGGGGGGGGGGAGTGGGTGTAGGTGGGGGTATGGGTAGGGCGATTAGTGGTAGGTGGGGTGTGGTGAAGGTATGCGGGTGGGTGGATAGTGCGGTGGCGGGTTGGGCATGCATTGGTGTGTTTTTATTGATCCGGAATATATTCTCATTCAAATTTATAAGGAATATATCTTCGCCTATTATCCAAGAACTCAAAAAATGCGTACTCATCAGCAACACAGCTTGGAGTTGTGAATTTTGGGTTATAGAAGGTGTTAAGAGGTCATTGAAGTGTATATTTGATGAGTTGAGTGAATTTTGAGTGTGACTTTTTAGTTCTTGGCTTTTATTAGTGAGAGAAATGAAGTGTGAGGGATATTGTGTGAAAATATGAAGTTAGCAATATGGAAGAGTTGATTCAAATGGCCATGTTTTGATTCAAATGGCCATGTTCGGGCCATGGAATTATAGCTACTATTATTGAGCTATTGGTAGTCATTGGAACAAAATGGTTTGAATGAGAGAAAGGTATAGAAGGTATAATGTGTTAAGGTCTTAAATAGAAAGATTATTTGGTGTAACGGAAAATGTCATTTTAAGACCATTTACATATATTCAAAGCAAAATAGTATTAGACTGTTTAATTCAGAGTGCAACTTTGGGTGGTGGGGAGTAGGTGGGGCCGCTGTTTGTGTGACGGGGTTGGGGTGGGGGTGGGAGTAGGCATGGGGGGTTTGAATCGAGCGGTTGGTGGTAGGTGGGGTAGGTGATGGAGGCTAGGTGGAGGTAGGTAGTATAAACAAAAATAGGTTACGGTGAAGTGGTAACTATTGTCAGTATCATTCTTCATTAGAAGTTTCAGTTTGAGTTTTGGATATGAAGTTGTCATAGTGTTAGGAAGCATTTTGCCTTTAATGTGCGATTTTCTGGTATGAATCTGAATCTCCATTGAGGAATTTTCCGACGCTTTAATCGGCTTCAATGTGTGAATCAAGCAGAAAAAAAGAAAAGATTATTAAGCGTAAAAGATTGGAATATATGCTCTCGTTTTTTGTTCTCCCTAAACTCTGGTAACTATTTTTACTTTTAATGTTGGACTTCCTGAGTTGAATTCGAATCTCCAATATGAAAATTTTCGCCACGAATTCAAATTTAATCGATGTTAATGCGAGTATCAAACACTAAATGAAAGTGTGACTGAAATATATGCTCTCATTTTTTTCTCCCTAGACTCTAGTAACTATCTTGGGAGTTGGGACCTGATTAATCTCTGTTGAAATTGGAATGTACAATTTTGAGGCAACATATTGCCTATTAAGGAAGAGTTTATTTTTAGAGTTCGAATTCCATGCCTCTAATCTAGGACGGATGAATAGTTAACAACTATCTGCAGCCTTTGTTGGTGAATATATGCTACTCACAAGGTGACAAACACAACATTGTAAAAGGTGCATGATAAAGAAATCATTTGGTATCATGTCAGAATTATTAGTCGAATCTTGAGGTGCTAATTTTTAATTTTTGAAAAATCGAAACAAAATATTCCTTTCAATTCATATCATATATGATGTTGTATGGTCGATGTGACATAACAATTATTAGGGGATTTTGGGAAAATGTAATAATAATTTCAAAAGTTTAAATATTACTTAAAAGTTATTATTAATCATAAGTTTTCTTTTACTATAATGTTATGTGGATGCATGTGGGGTTATTGAAAAAGCCAGTGGAACTGATTTTCTAATATGGTCCACTTTCTGCCGACAAATTCATTTTCTTTTTTTCCTACAACTTGTTAATTTTGAAATCTCTGAGTATTTATTCTCTTGATTAATAACTATATTTTTAGTCTTTACAGCGTGGCAATAACATTTGGAAAGTGTATAAAATTTGAGATAACAGCTCAGTTGGATTTGTTAAAGTTTGATGGGAGTATTGAGCCGTTTAATTTGATTATGGTTTAATATTTGAAAAATTAAATGGTGAAAGCACCCTCATCACCCAAACTCCACCTTTATAGTGTTTGTTTAAGCTATATTGATGAGTTTAAGTAGCATATAATTATACATTGTCAGTGTAAATAATTTTTACATTATCAGGTTATTTTTACCTATTGTAATAAGTAATTGATGACGTATCTTATTTTCAAGATTTCAAATTTCACATTTTAAGGAGATTTATCTCAGAAATATTTTTAGATGGCCAAACGATGTAAAAAGTAACGGTCCACAAAAATTAAAATTTTGTATCTAAATGCTCTTGGCACAATATATTTTCTTTTACTTAACAAACACAAGGATATAAATACGAAAACCACTTATTTTTCAAAAAGAATTTTTTTCCATCATACGAGACACACCCTAGGTCTTGCATTTTTCTTCCCTTTTTTTGATGTCTTTTGTATTATATCCCTAGTAATTTAATGTAAAATTACTTAATATCTTCAACCAAGCGCTACATATATACTTATGCGATTATTATTTTTATATAATCAACCAAACGTTTAGAAATTATTTTTTCTGATCCCTCTAATCAAACAGAGCATTATATTTTTCTTCACTTTAAGCTAAGGTAATTTTTTCAATCCTTCCCATCAGGTAACCTTGACTTATATCACTGTACCTAGATTCCCAATTATACAAAAGTTCTGCCATTTGTCTATAGCTAGTCAAAGAAAGTTGAATATTATGCATAACTTAAATTCCATTGATTTTATCATTATCTATTAATCGCTTGTCTCAATTGAATATGCTGTCGATTTTTCCTTTCATCAACTAATAGTCGCTACTCCCTCCGTTCTATAATAAGTGGTTCTTTTAGTTCATACACGCTTCTTGAGAAATTGTTCACTTCTAAAAAATTAGGAGTGTTTTTACTAACTTATCCCTAATCAAATTGTGCTTACATAATCAAAATACCTATAAAAAGAACAATAAGGTCTTTTGGCCACACTATTTTGGCCACAATGGCCCAAATGAGGTAAATTCATATGACTATTTTGGTCAAATTTAATAATTTATGCTTACTTAATATCATTTATATCGTTTCTTCTCAAAGTTTATCTTAATTTAAAATTATATAATAGAGGTTATGATGGTTTTTACATAAGTGTGGGAAAATTTGGGTCAAATTAGTGTGGCAATTTAGCAACTCTCAAGAAAGAAAAGGTAGTTAATGAATCTTGATTATTTAAATAAGGACAATTTTGAAAGAATCTGCCCAAAGTATTCTTGAAATCTTAAAGTACCACGTATTTTGAAAAAAATTGAAAAGCCTAAAAAAACACTTATTATAAAATGGAGGGAGTAATTAACAGTGATTTAGGATACTGGGGTTGTAATGCGTTTTTTCTTCTTGTTCTTTTATTTATTCCATGACCTTTTGTCAGCTTAATTTTTAATTAAGTTGGTTTTTGCTAGTTCTAATTGTCTGCAGGCTGAAACCACTGTTCTAGTAGTCCATGGTGGGGTACTCTCCATTCTTTAATTAACTAGAGGTATCTGGTTAAAAAACTTAGATCGAGAAACACCCTGATAGGAGAGCTTTTCTTTAAATGGGCTCTATATATGTTGTGCGATTATATTAGTCGGGCCAATAAAAATATATACCAAGATGATTATACCAATAAATTACAAATAAAATCTATGAAAAGCTAGAATTAATTGTTAACATGGTAAACATAGTAAGAGACCTACTATCTTATTCCCCCATTAACTGAGGCCTTGATTTCAACCCTTGAGAATGGAGAGACTCTGGTAGAGAGACTTCCATTTAAATGGTCTCTATATATGCAGCACGAATCTCGACTAGTAAAATCTACAATACACATTGATTGTTAATTAATATGATACAAATAGTAAATGACCTATAGTCTCACAAGTTAAACTATACTGGTATCAGTATAATTTGATTCCTTTTTACAATATCACTATATATATAACTTAAACTACGACACTTTAAGTCAGGGTAATAACCTACTGTATAGTGCCGGCTACTTTGAGTATGTGCTTCTAATTGGCTACTGTTTTTGCCGGCTCATGCAAGTATAATCTCATAATAAACTTACCAGATGTACAAAAATGAGAAAGTGATACATAGTTGAACACTTCAAACTTCAGCTCAAAATTATGATTCTTGCTCTATATAAATGGTTTCCAATACGTAGTTCTTTTGAATTATTAGTAGCTACTTCTCTTGATTTAGTTTCTATTAGGTTTAAAAGTATAACAAACAAATAAAAAAAGATGAAGATAGTGGCATTATTGTTGATGTTTTTGGGTTATTTTTCTCAAGATTTAGTATCAGCTCAACTCAGAATTGGTTTCTATAATACAAATTGTCCAAAGGCTGAATCCGTCGTGAAAAGTGTAGTGCAAAAGAGGTTCAAAAGTGATCGTTCTATTACTGGAGCTTTGCTTCGATTGCATTTTCATGATTGTGGTGTCAGAGTAAGTACGGATTTAAGTTATATATATTGATAATTTTTTTAAAAAAAATATATCTGCGTGGTGTAACATATTATAGCATGTTAGTTATCGAGTTATCAATTAAAGCTTATCATTTAGACTTACATTTAAGTACTATATAGTTTAACTTACACCGATGATGTAAATAAATTTTTATATGATTATATCACCTAAAAAATTATATCCATAGGTAATTCTCCATAAAAGAGAAATTTGTTCAGCTTGCATTTTCATAATTGTGGTGTCAGAGTAAGTACGGACTATCAATTGATTAAAGTTTATCATATAGAAACGTACTTATAATTACTATGGGGTTTAACTTAAATACACAACCAAAAAAAAAATATATGTATGTAATTTTGAAAATATGACAGACTACCTATGAAAACACGTAAAGGTGACCCGAGAGTGTAAAAAAAAGTTACGTTGTCAACGAATACAATTTAAACTCATTACTATAGAATTTAACTTATATACCTAGACAGTAATATGATCTTTTTACATCATTAGTGCAATTTAGCATGTCATAGCAAGTTACCGACCATTCATTCAAAGTTACCAATCAATTAATACTAAATAGAGTTATCTACACTTATCTTCTAATAAACTAATTATGTAAATATTTGTACACTGTCAATGCGTAGAACTTGAATTTTATACCTAATAGCACCAAAATAGGAATTAAATCTATTTTTATGAAGCAGCTAGCTTTCTTAATATCTTCATTGCAAACCATAATAACTTCAAATATTTTTGTTAGATGGTCATCTTCAAATATTTTTGTTAGATGGTCATATATTAATCTTTTTTTTTGTGTAACTATTGTATCAGGGTTGTGACGCATCTATATTGATAGATTCAGATTCATCAAAAAATAAAACATCGTAGAAAGATTCCGGTCCTAATTTTACAAAGACGAGGTTATGAACTAATTGATGAAATTAAGGAAAAATTAGAATCTACTTGTCCTTCAATTGTTTCATGTGCAGACATTGTGTCACTAGCTACTCGAGATGCAGTTTCTTTAGCTGGTGGGCCCAAATACACCGTCCCAACGGGCCGGCGCGACGGGCTCATATCGGACGCCTTGGAAGTGGACTTGCCAGGCCCGGCCCAGTCGGTGTCGGAAACTTTACGATTCTTCAGAACCATTGGCCTAAACAAAAACGACATGGTGGCATTACTAGGAGCTCATACAGTTGGAGTTGCACATTGCTTTTCTTTTCAATCTCGGGTTTCGAATTTTCGAGGTACGGGAAAACCGGACCCCACGATGGATCCTAAATTGGTTACGAAACTTTTCGGGCTTTGTAACACGTCGAGCCCTCCAACTACATTGGACGATGTTCCAACGACATTCTTGGATCAAAATACGTCTTTTACGGTTGACAATCAATTCTATAATCAAATTTTGCAAAAAAAGGGCATTTTGAAGATTGATCAAGAACTTGCTTTGGATAAATTAAGTGCACCAATTGTTTCAAGATTTGCAGCTAATGGAAATGCATTTAGAAAGAGTTTTGCTAAGGCTATGATCAAGATGGGAAATATTAATGTACTTGTAGGTGATGATGGAGAAATTAGAAAAAATTGTAGGGTCTTTAATGGTCCTAATTAAAAGGATATAAGTGTTATACTTTTTGCGAGTAAGTATTTACTCAAGACTATGATTTATTATGCATTATCCAATGTTTGTTAAATGCTTGTTTGAACTAGACTTTTTTTTTTTTTTGACAGTTAAGAGATTTGGAAGAAAGGAAATGAGAGCTAAATTATTAGTTTCTATACCTGTATTCTTCATTCTATTTAACGCTTGGTAAAATTTAAGTTTTTGTTATGTGTGGGTCTCAACCGCTATGGATGGATAAATTGAATGTAACTTTACCTTGTCCTTTTTCGAGAAGCAATTTGCATGATTTGAACTCGTGATCTTCTCGTTTCACTGCAATAACTTTTATCTTTGTGTCCAAATTCTCCCTTCATTTTCTGGCTTAGTACGAGGTATATTATTATTGGGTTAAATTTTTCCATCCAACCTTTTTTTTGAAAATCAAACATTTACTCCCAACCTTCGAACAATTAATATTCTAGTCACGTTTTATGTACAACTTTAAAATTCAGAAAGAGGTTATTTACCTGATTTATACTCGTGACCTTCTAGTCGCACTGTCATAATTTTTTTACTATTGTGCCAACAATTGCTTATTTAATGAAAATATCCATATATGCTTTGTTGGTATAAATTTTGTAATATTTTTATCTTCGAAAATTGAACTTTTGTCTCGCTCACCACAAGTTCTAGAAGCAAGTTATGCATAAAGATAGCATAATATTTTCGATTATATTGAGTGTTGAAAGTTTTGTGTTTGCCAAAGATAACTTGTATAGATGTGCTGATACATATGCCAACATAAATGCTAACTATGCCGATCGAAATCTAAACTTATGTCTTTTTTCAGATTATATTGAATGTTAAAAGTTTTGCCTTGTCCGGCATAACTTGTGGAAAGTTATAATATACAAGAAACCTCTCTATAACAAAGATCGTTGGGTCCAAAAAATTTCAGCTGTTATAGAGAATCGTTGTTATACACCTATAACAAAGATTGACATTTAAATAATACTTCGCTGTTATAGGCAAAAAAGATGCATAAAATCTATTTTTCATTTATTAATTGTCAAATTCTAAGCTTAATCACACTTTGTATAACGAACGGAAACCGTTTAATGATGAAAATATATATATTCATGTGATATTTTTTGTCATAAATAGTGTATTAAATTGTAACACCTCGTAACTTCGGACGAAGCTTGAATCATGACATGATAATATAATGGAACTAAGTCATAAGAAATGTCTTTGGGAAAAAAACAAAGTTGAAAGCCACTCTACGGGGCATGTTTGCAAGTGAGTTTATAGAAGGTCTTACTTCCAACGATCATAACCCCATTATTAATTGAGAATTTGGGAAAACTTCCTTGATGAAAGTTGTAGAGCATTGAAATACCTTTCCAACGGATCTTACGGGGTCAAACGGACATCCGTGTAAAAAGTTATGGCCATTTTACGACAGATCCGTTCGATGAAAATCGCCTCGTCACCGTACGTGACGAAAGGTGCGACTCGCAGACACGACATGCGACGCCACAGTCCCGTCGCAAGTTGTGACAGAGAGATTTTGTCCAGACTTTTTCGGACTACTTTAAATAAGACCCAACTCGTCCAAAATCATATTTTCATCATTCTTGGTCAAGAAAACCTCTAGAATACTCTAACCTTCATCCACACGAAAATTCAAGGGAAATCCATAATCAATAACACCAAATCCATGAACCCAAGTGTATGAAACTAGCCAAAGTTCATCTAATTCAAGAAAACCCAAGGAAGTGAAGTAGGGTTTTGGTGCTAGAGGAGTAACTCCACTCAAGACTTGTTCAACCACTACCTAAGGTAATGTTTCTACTCTCTAATCATCTATAGTTGCGAATTGACGAGTCCTCGGGAGGATAGTAAATAGATTTGGTAAAGAGAATTATATGAACTATGCTAGGGTTTTTGGATTGTTGACTTGGGATTGTTGTATTCATGTGGTTGATGAAGAATGATGTTAATTACATCTAATTGAGATTGTAGAATCAGAAGTAATAGAATGGGAAATTGGGTGAAGAAAACACCATTAATGAGGTTGTGAGCTTCATGCCCACCAAGTGTTTGATAAAATGCTTAGATGAACAAAGCATGGACATTGTTGCTAATATAGAATCCCTATGACCTTATTATTATAGATCAAAGTAAGGGATTGGAAGGACATTGTGATACGCCCAAAAGCAGGAAGCTAAGGCATGTAGAACTTCCATCCACATGCGGGAATCTCTACGTTCTTCCCCATGCTCCGTTTCTTGATATCCATGAAGTTCAAACCCTAGGCATTAAAACCAACATATTGGTAGCCCGTATTTATGTATTTATACACATGAACTTTGTATCTATATTCGTTATTGTATTCCTAATCTTCCATTACGGTTATTAGGAACCCTAGCTTAATCCATGAATCATGAATTCTTCCTCATGTGTTCGCATTATGTTATATGAAATTTTATGATTTTATGTAGCAAGTTACAAGCATGTTTTCAAGTCAAATTATATATCTATATATTTATGAACTATTGTTTCTACTCACGAATCAAGATATGTTTGCAAGATTACGACAAGTTATCTCATGAAACCATATTACAAGTTATTTCGTGAAATCATGATTACAAGTTATTTACAAGTTATTTCACGAAAATCATGGGCTTAGCCAACTATATCATGTTCATGTTTTGGGATTGCTTAGTTAACGAGAAGGCTCGATAGCCCGAAACTACGTTGCCACCGTAGGATAAGTGGTTGTCGCAAGCAACACCTTCATTATGCGCTTGGATCCTTACATGCTATTATTACTTAAATCTCATATCCCCTGGCAAGGTGAGTGTTCTCTCTGCAGGGGCGCAAGTACCGCATCATGTTGTCGGTTACACTATAGCATTCCCCGCGTTACAAGAAGTTTTATATACATGTATTTTCAAATTATCGTTTTCGTACTTTACTCACGTTTCATGCTCATGTTCAAGTTACATTCGGGCCGCTCATGTTCTATACCTATGTATGCCATGTTCTTCATTTCGTTGTGTTCTTACATACTAGTACTATTCACCATGTACTAACGTCCCCTTTGCCCGGGGCCCGCATCTTCACGGTGCACACACCGATTTTTCGTGAACATACGCCCTCGCGCAGCAGATCACCCCGCATCGCTATTGCGAGCCCCACTCCTCCGGGTTCCACATGGAGTCTATATATATTTAGTATGTACTATGGTAGTCCAGTGGCCATGTCCCGGGTAGTGAGTATTCGGTACATGTTTTAGGTTTCCATATAGACGTTAGTTTACAGAGTGCGCATCCATGTTACACTATTATGTTTTCATAACGTTTACGTTATGAGATAATTTCAAGACTTTATTCCGCAAATTATATTTTTATGATTTATTTAAATCGCATCATATAGATTCTACGGTTTGATGCCCATGTTGATAAGGTTAGGCCATGAGGTTCGCTTCTGCACACACGCAGCAAGGCCCGAGTGCCGCGTTACGTCCGTGCTTGGTTCCGTGACAAAACTTGGTATCGAGCAGGTTCAAGAGTCTTTAGGGAGTCTATGAAAGACATTTTTATATGTGTGAGGCCCCATACATATTTTCAGATTTGTCTCATTTCTTTCCACTCTAGAAATCGTGTGCTTAGAGCAATAAGTAACCTCTTTTTATCTCGAATTACGTACGTTTCGAATGCGCAGGAGATGAACAGTAATTCAAGGTCCAAGTAAGGATATTTACCCAGGGGGTACAATTATGCAATACTTACCGGGTAACGTAACGAGACTTCAAGTGCTATTGAAAGTGGAATACAATGTAAGTTGCTCTAGAAGGGGTAGTATCGAATGGTATGTTGAATGAAATTGATGTCCTTGAGCATGGAATAAAACAGGGAGAGGATATTAGAGGAAATTAGAAAAAGGAGCCAAGTCAACAAGAAAAAGGTAAATTATGGAGCATCTCAAGGAAGAGAGGTGGCGCTTTCTTATATCTTCAATGCTTATCGAAAGGAAAATAAACAAAGAGTGTAACAGGTACAGTTTGATTTGGACATATGAGGTAAGTCCGTCATTTTATACCGTGTTGAATTGGGAGCCCCGTGTTATGATATGACATATATATATGTATATATACCTTTGTGAGGCATTGTTGGTATTTCCGCGTGCAGTGTGTTTTGGATAGTAAGAAATGCAGAGGAAACTTAAAATTTTTCCTAGAAATAGAAGGAGAATGAGATATAAGTTCGTAATATGTCCGGAAAGCCATGTCAACGTAATGATAAGATTTGGACTAAGTTATGAGTACGGATGACTTTGAGAAATAAGATTTGATTCCCTATTCGTACGAACACCTTGAAAAAATATATCCGAATGTATATTGGAAAACAAGTGGCTTAATTTAAGTTCGCAGAGAGCGATTATAGAAGAAGAAATTAAGAGAGCAACCTATAGAAGAATAGCTCTTTAAGAGTTTTCAAAAGAGGTTGTCCTAAGATTGTAGCAGTAGTTAAGTCTTAAGATAGACATGCCATTTACGAATACAAGAGCAACCCGTAACACTTTTTCTTCATGAGAAATTGGTCAAACGTGAGTCAAAAAAAAAAAAGTCAGAGAGTACAAAGGAATTGCATGTAAGGAATGTTAATTGGATCCCATCAAAAGGGAAGAATTTGTAAGTATAAGACGTTAGCCTTGTCTGGCCATTACATAAATTCCAAAGACGTCCAAATGATAATCGAAGACCCGAAGGGTGTATGAGATATGAAGAACCTTAAAAAAGGTTGGCATGATGAGATAGTCTCCATAGGGAATATGTCTAACCCGAAGTGAGTAGAATGATCAACAAATGGATCGTGTCAAGTTCAATTACTATCGATTAGCAAAAAGCTATTTAATTAGTGTCATAATTTTACAAGAAATCTTAAGGTGCTCGTGAAAGACTTAGCGCACCACCGTACTAAGAGTTTTTAGAAAGTATCTAGAAAAAAAAAAAATCAAGTATGGGACTTAATTTATGCTAAGGTCATTCCAAGCTAGGAATTTGATTAGATTACGGGTGGAGTTATTGCCTAACATGGCATAGTTATTGAAGTTAGAGATCATACCTACTTGTCATAGATTTCACATAGAAAGTTTTAGTAACTAGGGAGATAATGGTACCTTGAGATATCAAGGCAGTATTATGCAGATGGACTGAGAACCATTGATCACCATTCTAGGTCTACCCCTCTCAAACCAGGGAGGCATGATTTAATTTGCATTTATATATATATTTCTGCGCTAAGATTGCCGCATGGAAATGTAAGATTATGCCAAGCTATATGTTAATGAAATTTTATTGGGACCCTAGTGTCCATTATTTCAGATTAACACAACGAACTTCCGAAAATCTTTTTCTATTGGGTACCAAGGTGAACCCTAGCACAACTTTCTTTGATCCAATTATATACACTATTCCAGTTCCATGTTATAATATTCATGATTTTTTTTTTTCAATACTTCGACATTTTCACACAGCAAATCACTTATATCTTTTATTCGCTATCATTCGTTATCCCTTTTATCTCACTGTATATTCGCTTAGTATCTCACACAGTAACCATGTGTCTTGATTTCAACGTGTAATTAGATGACCCACCTTATCGAGTTTACTTACAAAAATAATTACCATGCTAGTATTGGGATGGCACAAAACACCAATTGGTTGGTTTGATGGACTAGATTTGGTTACCAAGCTTTGAAGAAAGGTTAATACATACGAGCATTTGAAAACGACGATAAAGTCTTACACATGTGAGGCTTAGAATTTTCAAATACGATGTGTCCTTTAAGGTGTCAGAGATTTGAAAGGCAAAACTCAGCCACAAATATATATTCCAAAGAATTCGCGAAAGATCGGCCTAGTAGCCTATGAACTTAAGTTGCCACAAGATTTGGCTGCTTACATCTCGTGTTTCATGTGTCCACAAGCGATGAGGCGATAGACCTTTGTCAGTGAAGAAAAAGCCATGATGCTCCACCTGATTTTTTGATCCTTCAAGTTGAGGACTAAGGAAGTAGCCTAGAAAGTCCTGTGAAGAAGTCGAAAGTTGGAGGGTTACATGGGAAGCCGAGGGAGGGTATGAGATCCATGCACTCGCACTCGTTTTCAAAGAGGAGATTTATGATGAAACACCAAGATTTTCAGGTATGTAAGCTTTCTTTTCATTTTTTGGTCGTAATAGTGCTTGTGATATAGTCTGTGAGGCAATGATATTACGGGCTACAAAGGTTGCACCATTTGTATCCCGAATGTTAACATTCAAGGACAAATGTTCCAAAAGAGAGGGAAAATGTTACACCTTGGAAATTTCCATTAGGCATACGCCTAGACCTACGAAGGGTACGTACGTATACGAAAAGCCGACGAGTAAGTAATATTTAATTATTATAAAACGAGATTTCAAAGACATTTTATAGGAGAGACGTTGTTAAGGAAAGCAAGGGATATGTTGTGTGTCGGGCAAGAATTATTATATCGAATTAATGAGCTTAATGACATTTTGGAGAAGAGTTATAATGTCGCTTATGTATTCATGCCTCATGCTCACGCTCGTTCACGTATTGCGCTATTCATGTCTCATGTTTTGGCACCAATGTTTTCATGAAACTATGTCATACCGCTTCCATGCCCCATGTCATGTTATGCCTCATGTTCCATGCTTACGTCTAACTATCCGCCCATGTTCATGCCTCAAAACATTCATGTTTCCATGTAACCATGTTTCATGCTAGTAGCCTCTATGTTTCATGTCAGTTTTCCACGTTCATGTAGTCACATAGTACCAAATACCAAATAAAAAATCCGTTAAGGGAGATATTGTAACACCTCGTAACTTCGTACGGTTTTGAATCATGACCGTCTAAGTCCAAAAAAAATGAAACAAAGTCGAAAGCCTTCTTTGTTTGCCTTTATAGAAGGTCTTACTTCCAACGATCATAACCCCATTATTAATTGAGAATTTGGGAAAACTTCCTTGATGAAAGTTGTAGAGCATTGAATACCTTTCCAACGAAACAATCTTTTTATGGCCATTTTACGACAGATCTTTACAGAAAAATTGACGATTTGCGACAACATGCACACACAAAGTATTTTGTCCAGACTTTTCTCGGACTACTTTAAATAAGACCCAACTCGTCCAAAATCATATTTTCATCATTCTTGGTCAAGAAACCTCTGTATCACTCTCTAACCTTCATCCACACACTAAAATTCAAGGGAAATCCATAATCAATAACACCAAATCCATGAACCCAAGTGTATGAAACCTAGCCAAAGTCAAATTCAAGAAAACCCAAGGGAAGTGAAGTAGGGTTTTGGTGCTAGAGGAGTAACTCCACCTCAAGACTTGTTCAACCACTACCTAAGGTAATGTTTCTACTCTCTAATCATCTATAGTTAAATGAAGGTCCTCGAGGATAGTAAATAGATTTGGTAAAGAGAATTATATGAACTATGCTAGGTTTTGGATTGTTGACTTGGGATTGTTGTATTCATGTGGTTGATGAAGAATGATGTTAATTACATCTAATTGAGATTGTAGAATCTAATAGAATGGGAAATTGGTGAAGAAAACACCATTAATGAGGGTCTGGAGCTTCATGCCCACCAAGTGTTTGATAAAATGCTTAGGATGAACAAAGCATGGACATTGTCTAATATAGAATCAATGACTCGTATTATTATAGATCAAAGTTGAAGGGATTGAAGGACATTGTGATACGCCCAAAAGCAGTAAAGGTATGTAGAACTTCACGTCCATGCGGGAATCTCTACGTTCTTCCCCATGCTCCGTTTCTTGATATCCATGAAGTTCAAACCCTAGGGCATTAAAACCAACATATTGGTAGCCCGTATTTATGTATTTATACACATGAACTTTGTATCTATATTCGTTATTGTATTCCTAATCTTCCATTACGGTTATTAGGAACCCTAGCTTAATCCATGAATCATGAATTCTTCCTCATGTGTTCGCATTATGTTATATGAAATTTTATGATTTTATGTAGCAAGTTACAAGCATGTTTTCAAGTCAAATTATATATCTATATATTTATGAACTATTGTTTCTACTCACGAATCAAGAACATGTTTGCAAGATTATGACAAGTTATCTCATGAAACCATATTACAAGTTATTTCGTGAAATCATGATTACAAGTTATTTACAAGTTATTTCACGAAAATCATGGGCTTTTAGCCAACTATATCATGTTCATGTTTTCAGATTGCTTAGTTAACCGAGAGGGCTCGGATAACTTTGAAACTACGTTGCCACCGTAGGATAAGGGTTGTCGGGTAGGCAAACACCCATTATACGCTTTGATCCTTACATGCTATTATTACTTAAATCTCATATCCCTGGCAAGGTGAGTGTTCTCACAATAGGGGCGCAAGTACCCGCATCATGTTGTCGATTCTTCTTCATAAAGCATTCCCCGTTACAAGAAGTTTTATATACATGTATTTTCATTGAATTATCAAGTTTTACTTTACTCACGTTTCATGCTCATGTTCAAGTTACATTCAGCTTCGCTCACGTTCTATACCTATGTATGCCATGTTCTTCATATTATCTCAGCAGGTTTTACATACTAGTACTATTCACCATGTACTAACGTCCCTTTGCCGGCCTCGACTTTCACGGTGCGGCACACCGATTTTCGAGAACATACGCACACGAGGGATCACCCTCGATTTATTGGTGAGCCCCGCCTCGGGGTTCCATGGAGTCTTATATATTTAGTATGCAGTCTATGGTAGTCAGGGCCATGTCCTGGTACATGCATGTTTTTAAGTTTCATAGATAGATGTTAGATATCCATGTTACGTCTTATGTTTTCATAATGTTTCATGCTATGAGATAATTTCAAGACTTTATTCCGCAAATTATATTTTTATGATTTATTTAAATTGCATCAAGTATAGATTCTATTGTTTGATGCCCATGTTGATAAGCAAGCCACGAGGTTCGCTCACCCCTGATAATGTGTTACGTTGTTCGGGGCCAAACATCAAATATTTGGTCAAAATCTCACACTTATTATTGGTAATCATATATATTCTATTTTTATAAAGATATATGGTTAATTATTATATTACCAAAAAGAAGAGAAATGTTATATGGGGGGTAATTTTACAAAAGGACTATTGCATTATACGTATGAGAAATGCTATTACAGAGAAGTAAAATATAACATAAAAAATCGGTTCCGAAAAATCTTGGCTATTATAGAGAGGTGCTGTTATATGCGAGTGTCAGTATATAGAGGTCTGATTGTATATGCCGAAGTTAAACGTAAATCTCATTGAGCAAAATCTAAGTTATCCGCGCCAAAAATACCGAAGGACAAAAATTAAAGATCGCAAATTTGAGGAGTAAAAAATTAAGACCACCCCGAAATGTCCTTGTGCCAAAGCATCTTGTTCCGACTTGGTATGACATTCCTTTTTTAAAGACTATACTATTTTATTTGCCCGCTTAGAAATGTGTGAATCATTCATGGTGTTATCATCAAATGTCATTTCTAACTATAATTCTATGCATTATCGAATAATTACTAAATGACTATTTTCATAAGGTCTGTGATGTTGAAGTCATTCTTATATCTTCAATGCTTGACAATCATTTATAAATTTCGTTTAACCTCACAATTCTTTTTTAGAGAAACCTTAATTACCACTTAATAGTGAAATCAAAATTAATTTTTAATTAGAGATATAAAACAAAGGGAATTTTCATTTATGAAGAAAAAAATGGTTTGTAAACTCAAAAAAAGACATTTTAGTCAAATTTAACATATTCCTTTTCTTTTCTTTCTATTGTAACCAAACGACAGAAGTGTAACACTTTTTCCCCTTGTCTTAATTTGAGTGAGTGTTGAAATATGTTTTGTTCACTCTTTTAGTGAATCCAAATGTGGTTAAATAAAAATGTGATAATAGAAATAGTTATTATAAGAAGAGTTAGACGAAGCAAAAATTTAATTAGTCATATTTTAAACTTGATAAAAAAAATTGTACAAAAAGCTATACTTAATTTATGCTATCATTCTAGTTATTAGATTACTCTATCTATAATCATACGTTTCACATTAACTATTGAAACGTAATTGATTGATCAAATATCTAAGTTGAAGCATTTATATATTTTTTTTTTCCAACGAAGTATTTATATTATCTTAACCAAATTATATAGACATTACCAATTATACGGAAAACATGTGAAAAGAGCAAATCACTTATATCTTTTATGCTATCATTCGTTTCCCCTTTTATCACTTGGAATACACATAACCCCTACTATAAGTTAATTGTATAAGTACAATTACCAAACTTTTGTATGGATATCCAACAAGTTACAAAACGACGATAAATCCGCTAAAACAAGCCTTTAATGAGAATCTTGTCTTTATTATTCATCACACACATCATGATGTCTTGTAATCGATATAGTGAAGAAATGATTTTTGCCTTCATTATGTCGTGTAATAAATGGCGCTATATCCTAATAGATGACGATTAAAATGTTAAAACCAAATCTTAGTACACAAATTGCACCATATGCAATGTAACATTAATATCTAAATTTCCTCATTCTTGGTGCTTGATTGAGATCCAAATTATCACCACGAATTGTGATGGGATGAATAGATTTCCTCACCTTTAATTAGAGGTCTCGGATTTGAGTCTGTAAATGAAAAAAATGCTCATAAGGAGCGCTTCTCCTTTTAATGTTTCTTACATAGGGTAACTCTAAATTAATCGGAGTCCTAACACAAGTACCAAATACCAAATAAAAAAAGATATAGTTCCAAATAAATACTACTCCCTCTGTCCCAAAAAAAAAAAAAGATTTTTTTTTCCTTTTTAATCTGTCCCAAAAAGATTGACACATTTTTATATTTAGAAACAATTTAACTTTATGGATGATTTACAACCACACAAATATCTAAGGCTTGTTTGGACCACACATTTCAAAAGTTTTTCTTTGTTTCTTAAACTTCGTGCCAAATCAAACCACGACAATCTTTTTGGGACGAAGGGAGTAACATATTTAAAGTGTTTTTTTTTTTTTTTTTTTTTTTTTTTTAAGTTTCCTATATCGCCTTCTTTTCACATTTTCTCTTTTTCAATTTGGGGCTAAATAATATCAAGAAGTTCATGTTGCAAAAAGTCAACTTGAAATAATGTTCAAGCACTATAGAAAAAACGCTTTTTCCTGCCAGCTTGTTTCTTTATTTATGACGTTCAAAAGCCGCAAGATAAAATTAGCTAGCCTTAGACTGTCATCGCATAAGGAAAACCCTTTTCCGACGGGTTAGTATAACCGCCGGAATAACCGCAGCAATTACTAAACAGAGGCGGTTTGGTTATGTTTAGCGACGGTTTAAATCGAGCTACTATTTCCTAAGGTTTTGTTAGGTTTAGCGGCGGTTGTAATCGATATACGATTTCCCATCGTCATGGCTTTATCACTCATCCCACACATGCACTTAATGTGATAAAGTCTCACTAGAAAAGACAACTTTGAGTACTTCACACACCCCTGATAAAGTTCTTGTTCCGCATCCCTCATTAACTCATAAAACTCTTTAGCTTTATCATTTGGACCATCGCAAAAGGCAACATGTTATCTTCGCTTTCGGTTTCGATCCATGCGACATGGGTGTTCTTGGTCAACAAAAAGTTGTCCACAAAAATTGAAAACATCATTAACCATGTCTTGCATTGGATTATCACGAGAATATGTTGACTTTCATGTCTAGTGGTGAAGTTTCTCCTACATCCTTCTCACCATGTTATAACCAAACAAAGGTAACCCTAAAAGACAACAACAAAGATGATCGAATACCGCTTCGTCTGATATAGTCTATACCCAACTAGAACAAGGACACTTAATCCTATTATCATATGACACATTAGAAAATGCAAAGTCTAAAAAATATTTGTAGCCCTTTCTTATACTCAAGTATAGTACGAGGCTTCGATCCAACTCTTATCCATCCTAAATCGACAAAGGTTCAAACAAGATCAAGAACAAACTCCCTCACATCAATGAAGATGACTCCAACTGTATTTTTTCAGAATTAGCCAAAAAATTTACCAAAAGTACATAAATCATTCTACTAAAAAAAAGATATATGCATTTACAAAAAACCGTTGGAATTGAAAGGAAGGATATGGGCAAGATACCACAACTCACAAACAATATTCCCAGGAATTTCACAACACACAAAGACAAATCACACACACAAGTTGAAACAAGTTTCATACAGTTAAAACAGGGGCAACACAGGAGAAGAACAGAAAGTCAAATTCTTATTCATGACTTATATCAAATGGAGTTAATTGATGCCTTATTTGTGGTATTAGTATCTTATGATACTCATTCAAGTATTAAAATTAAATCTACTAGAATACAAGTCATGGATAGAAGGAGATATTCAACATTTACGCATTTCAAGACACATCAAAAGTGGTAAATATGGAGCTTAAGGCAGTCACTTACCAAGAAAGATAGCGGCAATTATTCAAAAAGGACATTTAGCGGACAACAAGACATTTGCCGCTAATTGATTCTTTTAGCTCAAATATTAGCGGCAAATGAACATTAGCCGATGAAAAATATAGTTTTACCAACAATAAAAATAATTTGCCTCTAAAAAACACTAATTGAAACCATTTTTTATCATTTTATCTTTCCCTCCAATTGTTTTCCATAAAATTTTGATATTCCCTCCGATTATTAACAAAAAAATAAAAGAAAACCCTATTCACCCAAAATTCAATTTAGGTTGCGCATTGTAGTCACATTGAAGACGACTAAAGCAACAGCTCTCTCTGAAACTCAGGTAGCCGGCCATCCATCTTCTCAGGTAACTACCCTTCGCCGAAGACCATCGATTCACTGTTGATTTTGGGTATATGCTGCTCAACTGTGACTGTCTCAATATTCTCCCTCATATCGGTCTTCTTCTCTTGTCGTTTAGGTTTAAAGATTGTTGCAGACATCTGTCGTCTCCTTCACTTTCTTGTCTTCGTCAGCAAAATATTATGCTTCTCAGGTACCCTAACACCATAATCTACAATTTTTTGCAGATTTTTTCTAGTCACCATCGCATGTTTCTCCATCCGGGCGGATTATTCAGGTTCTCATCTTCCTTGTAAAGATTCAAAAACTTTTTATTCTGTTATGGCTAATTGTGAAAAGAACACTTTTTCTTGTATAGAATATAAATGTGCCCTAATTTTACAGATTTTCCATTTTACTTTGTAAGCTTTTGTTCGTTAGAGATTTCTCATGAATAACCAGCGATTTTGTTAAGAATTTTGGGCTCAGAAACTTATAGCTAATGAAGGTGCCTCAAATTGTGCCTATAAAAAAAAAAACCAGCCAGCGTCATTTCTTCTAAATTTCAATTATTTGAGTAACAATCTAATTTTTCTTAGGCGCTGTTGGGGTGATTTTTTCTATTGTGCCCTTGTGATTGTGAATCCTGTGTACTTACATGATATTCTAAGGCTATGCAGTTTATTTTTGGTTGCAGATATTCTACGGTCGTTAACACAAAGATGAGTCTTGATCCAGTGGAACTTGTTAACAAGCTCACTCAAGCAGTTGAATCACCCATCGAATTCATGTGTATGTACATCACCAATTGTATATCTTTTTAATTGTTCGCCAATTGCATGTCATCTTGTGAGAGCATAACACCTCTACCTGCATAATATCTTTTGTTGTTAGTTGATTTTTCATTGTTTAGATATGGATCAATCTATCTGACCGGCCATATAGGGTGATTCTGATCACACACTTAATTGTCCAAGAGTTACTTGGTTTACCATGTTGTTTTTGAGTTGGTTTGTCACCTATATAGTGCCCCAAATTTAAGTTTTTGTAGGCAAAACTTGAAATTTATGTAGGTTCGTTGATGATTTTCTCTATCATTAAACATGTCTAAGTGGTAAAATATCAAGTTGACTACTGTTAAAAGTGTTATGGTTGCCTGCAACTATTCTGCCTCTCAAGATATCCTTTCATGAGTATTTCAATCATCTAGTTGTTTATAGAGAAACTTTTTTGTTATATCTCATTTATGGTTACTTGCAATAAATTCTGCTTGTTGAAAGTCTTTGTTTTTCAAGGATTTGTTCTGCCAAAGTTCGCCTACTTCAGATTTAGGTTCATTCTCCATTTTATTATGTCATAAAAAATAAGTGGAGATTTTCTATTGCTAGACATGGAACTTTCTTCATAATGAATAAATGAGCGTGTGCTTCTACTTCATGTTAAGTATTATTTTCTTTAAGGTAGATTTAATTGTCCTTACATATGAATTGTGGTTGTCAGTTGTGCTTGTGCTAGTAAATAAATAAGAAGATTAATGCCTTTTTGGCATGCAATTTTTTTCCCAGTGTGTAATGAATCATCTTTAGAGGTGCATCTACTTGTGCTCTATCCACTGACAATTTGTTGCATTATTGGTCTCTTACTCTCCGACTTATTCATTGTTAATATGGATGGCTTTCTGGTTCTTTTTGGATTTTGGCTGACACTCTTCTTACTTTTTGGTTCCTGCATTGAGTAAATAATTAACCCCATTAGAATTTCATATCTTGAGTTCATCTAGCAAAAGTATAATCCATTTCTGTTATTAAAGTTTTTTAACTCACATATCTTGACAACAAATTAGTTACCCTTTAATATTTATATCTGATTACAAATTAATATTTATCATAGAAATTTATTTTATAATCAACCTGACTATAATATTTTTCATCACTGCAATAAGTTAAACTCTTGTTTACATACGTGTAGTCGCTACTCGCTTATTGCAATGGTGCAAAAAATATTATACAATCAGGTTGAGTATAAACTAATTATAAATAAATAGTTATGAATGAACATTAATTAGTAATCAGATATAATTATTAAAAAGATAACTAATATGTTATCATAAGTTAAAAGGAGAGCAAGAGAATTTTTTTTACAGCACTTAATTTCGTTGGTTTCCTCATGTTTTAAGGATTTGAACTCTTAAAATATATCTTAAAATGTAGAAATATATTTGGCTGTGTTTGATGTCTTCATTTTGTACTTGTAGTTCTTTTTAGTCTTTTAGTTACCACTTTACTAGAAAAACAGTGATGCTGGATCTCACTGAGTCATGTGTTGGGAATATATTTAATTTAGAGACACCAAAATATATTAAGGTATGCGTACACACTACCCTCCCCAGACCCCAATTGTGGGATTACACTGGTTAGGATTGTTGTTGTAGAGACACCAAAATGAAAACTCACCTAGTTAGTCAAGAGGAAAACAATGGGATAAGGGGTATGGAAACTTAATTTTTTTATAAGAGCTTGATTTTTATATGAACTTATCTTAAGATTTGAGCGAAGGGTGGACAGTGTCTGAGCTTTAACTGCATAGCTTAAAGGACGATGACAATGGTAGTGACTTTTCTTAAGGGCCTCTAGGCTCTAACAAAAGAACAGGAAAGTAAAAAAATAAAATAAGCAAAGCATAACAGTATAGGAAGTGAAATAGGTTCCTGCTGAGTAATTTCTACCCATTCTTAAATAAACTATCTTTACGAGTCTTTTCTAACCTTATAATCTCAAGTTAGTAGAAGGAAGTAAATATTTAAGGGACTCACTTCTTTATCTCTAAGTCAAGTTTATGCTCTATGCAAATTAGGCAGAAGAAATCTTGGCAGACTTCCTCTCTAAGCTATTGGCTACAGGAACTGCTGTCGATTGGGTCTCGTTGCCTGTGATGAAGGTTTGAACTTTAACTGATCATCTTTATTTTTAAAATTTCAGTAATACCATTTATCTTTTTGATGGAGCGACTAAAAAATACAAATTTAATTCTATTGTCAGCCTGGTCCTTATTCAATTCGAATTTTTGCAATTTTACATATTTGCAATGAAGCGGCAGCCCGAGCATGTGATCTTGTTAGTTTAGCGCCCAACAAAGTTTAGTAGTGTTGTGGAGAATTAATTTAAAAGTTGCATTGCTACTCTATTGCTGGTTATGGTCCTTTGATGTGTGCAACAGTAGTTTTTTTCTCTAAACAAATATGTTTTCTCAAATATTGACAGATTGTTGAGGTCCTCAAAGATTGACCTTGTTGCTCCTAATTGGAATTTGTTTTCAGCTTCTTTACTTTATTTTCTCATCTTGTTGGCTTAGAAGTTTCCATTTGAAACTTATTAAGTGAATGAGGAATCTTATAATGTGACAGCCACCAAACTGTTCAGCGCATGCTTTGTTGTTAAATTCCTCAAGCTTTTCTAAGATTGCTTAAGTCTATTTTATGTTTGATTATTGGCTTTAAAGTACTTGTGCAATTATCTCATTTCTTCATATTTTACCCTCACAACAAAAGAAATACTGATTTGGTGGTTTGATCTATTTCTTGTAAACGTACTGTGATATGCAGGCATATAGCTCAAGAGACTAGTGCCGAGGTACTATGTGGTCTGGGAAGGAAAACAACTGTTGTTCGAACCCTTAGCCAAAGATTAAGCTGCTGTTAAGATATTTGGAATGCGGAAGACTTCATCATGATAAAGAGTTGGAGAAACTTTACCAGAAAGAGGAAATGACTAAGTTGCTGTTAAAATATTTGGCCTGTGGAAGGCTTCATCATGATCAAGAGTTGGAGAATCTTTAATGCCCCATTTGTTGCTTAGTATTATGGTTATTTGAAAGTATAAATTGTTAGATGTCAAATGACACTAGTTATTAGATTCAAATAGTCTACCTTGTTTCTTAAGTTGTTGACAGTTTGAAATTATGGATTATCTAGTTCTTGTTTGTTGTGTATTTAATGCAAATGTATTAAGATTTTTCGAATGAATCTTATTACAGCATTATTTTTAAATTTGAAAATGCAGTATGTGTATTAGAAGTTCGCCAAAAAAAAAAAAATTCTTAAGTTTTACCTGCATTAAGATAAGTTGTTAGAAGTCCTCTTCATGGGCTGTAAGATGGATCTTTACCTGCCATAACTATAGCTGTTAAAGATATGGATACAGGCCAATTCATAGATAGCTTTAGGGGCCATTACGTTTGTTGCTAAATGGGTTCTTTTTACCAGCAATTCAAATCGTTTTTACCGGCAATAACAAAAGCCATAAAATATCTAATTTTGGATTTTTTCGGGGGGGGTTTTATACCGCAATAACAAAAGCCATAAAATATCTAATTTTGGATTTTTCAGGGGGTTTTAGCGGCCATTTTAATTGCCGTAAATATGACCGCTAAAACTCATGGATCTTTAGCGGCAATAATCAGTGTCTTTACACAAAGCATTCAAAAAGAAAATGGCCATCTCACTAGTAGATAAAGCCTTTGCCGACGCTGGATACGCCCGCCAATTGGTAATTGCCGGTAAAAGTGTTAGTGGCAATTTGTATTGCCGCTAAAGACCAGACCGACTTTTGGAACTTATAATCTTAAACATGAGGAAAATGAGGTTGAATTTAAATATTGAATTATGTGGGTGAAAATGAGAGTAAATTTAAATCATTTTTTGGGAATAAGAAGGATTCATTCAAGTAAGAACTTGGAGCACAAACAAGAAAACATGATTGCATTAAATTTACACAGAATATGAAAATGAAGAGAAAATAAACACACTAACAAGAGAGCACTTAGATTCTCAAGCTAATAGACATGTAAAATGAACTCAAATAACACTAGCTAGGGCCTAAATTAACAATATACTTACAATTTGGGGAAAATCACAGCCTATCGAAGCAACAATTACTGCAAAAATCAACAGATTACTTCATGCATTTTCAAAACAGGAAAAATCACATTTAGCAAATTGGTGAAATCAGTACACAAAACTTCATTAAAATTTGGGAAAATCACTAGATAATCATTTAAGCGATTTAAAACCCTAGCAAAACCGATTGTGAAGAAGAATCGATCCTAATTAAGCTAAGGCCGATTTAAAGCTCCTAGAGATTATAATCTAAATTTGGAGAAACAATTTTTCACAAAATTTGGAGAACTTTGCAAAATTTAGCTAAAACCGATTTCAAAATGATTAAAACTTTGTAAAATAAACTTACATTTTCGCATTTGTAGAAAGGATCGTCACTTAGAAATGTCACAAAAAATTGATAGAGAAAGTGAGTAGGTGAAGAGAGTGTGAGAAAGTGAGTAGGTGAAGAAGTGCGTAGAAATACCTGTTAACATTTAAGTTGTGGGGTCCATTTAGTGTAAGAAAGTGCAGGAGAGTCTGTAGAGTATAATCACCAAACATTAAGTTGTAATGAAGTTTTTTTTATTTTAAAAGGCCAAAACAAACTCAAAATAAAACTGTTATAATTAATAAAGCTGCCGGGAAATGGAAATAAACCGCAAAAATTACATAATTTTATGGCTATTATTGAACCGCCATTCCAATCACTTCCGGAACTAAATATATAGCGCTCAACCGCCCCAAATAAACCGTAGCTAAGACCCTTTTTTTTTTTGTAGTGAAGGGCAAGAAAGTGAACCTTGTCAAACAGTACTTAGCTAAATTTCTACAATCTGCTAATAACATTTGTTTATGGGGTTAATAGTTCATTTGGTTCCTCAGTTATTAATAAATTCTAATTTTAATCCTACTCATCTTATGATATGAGATTAAAATTACCCCAACCCCAAAAGTGTTTTTTTGTTCTTCCTCACAAAGGCCTCTCTTTCCCTTCCCCATTTTCCATTCCCGTAGAGAAGAGAGAAAAAACAACCTATCTCTCTCTCTGGAATTCACTTTCTCTCTCTAAAAATCTAATCTTTATCTCTATCCTCATATGATACAAATAGATAGATACACGTTAATTTGTATCTATCACTTTTATCGTTTCGTTTCATGATTACTCTATTTAATTAGAGTTTAACTCACAAGGAACAAATCAAAATCTACCATAACTGAAGGATCAAAAATACTATGCTCGCTAATTTCATTATTAATTATCGATATTGAATTCAAATTTTTGAAATAAAATCGTTTTTGCTAGAAAGCACTTTACTCTAAAAATGTGATTTTTCAATGCAAATCTCAATTAATCAGGCCTCAAAGCACTTACCAAAACCGAATGATTTTTTTTTTTTTAAAAGTATATTTGTATAGTGCACAATTTTATGGTAAACTACTGATATTGAGCGCGGTAAGTATAAGATTTAGTGGATTTTTTAATTACTCTTTCTATAAACTTAATAAAATAATATAGAAATAATCTTTGCGATAAAATATACTCCCTCTGTTTCAATTTGTTTGAACCTTATTTCTTTTAATTTATCAAAATCAAATTGAATGACTTTCCTAATTTGGAAACAAATTCACTTTTATGAATGATTTACATCCTTATTTTGAAAACAAGTTTAAAAAAGTCTTCCATCTTTCTTAAATATCTTTCTATAAACTTAATATAAATTAAATAGAAATAGTATTTGGGATTAACTTGTAGCTCCTCACTTAATATGTCCCCAAAGTACCCATGTATAAATCTAATAATACCAAAATTG
The DNA here is from genome assembly GCF_029784015.1 of Lycium ferocissimum. Lineage (NCBI taxonomy): Eukaryota > Viridiplantae > Streptophyta > Magnoliopsida > Solanales > Solanaceae > Lycium > Lycium ferocissimum. The sequence goes on along the minus strand of NC_081350.1, from coordinate 40,904,372 downwards.
TCCCCAAAATGTTTTTTTGTTTTTGTTTTCCTCACCGTCTTCAGAAACGCCTCTCGTCACCCAGCAGAGGAGAGGAAAATCAATCTCTCTCTCTCTCTCTCTCTCTCTCTAGAATTTCACTTTCTCTCTCTAAAAATCTAATCTTCACATCTCTTTCTATTAATCAATTATATAATTAATAGATAGATACAGGTGAATCTGTATCTATCAATTTTATCGGTTGGTTGTTGGTTTAGATTTGATCGGACGGTGGAGAGATTATGCAGAAAGGTGATCAAACGGTGATAAGTTTAAGACCAGGTGGTGGTGGTGGTAATAGAAGCAGAGTAGTATTTGGCTCTCGCTTTGACACCTCATCATCATCTACATCTACTACTACTAATTCTGATCTTCCATTTCTTCGTCCATCTTTTAAGGTTCTTTCCTTTTTTGTTTTTTTCTATTTTTAGATCTATTGCTTTTTTGTGCTTTTTCTTGATATTTTCTAGCTGTTTGATTTATCTTTTGTTGCGAATTTAAAATATAAAGAAGTAAACACACGAAAAGATAACATTTTTGACCTTATGGTCTGTCCCTAACAAGCTAGATATTTTGAGTTTTTTTTTTTTTAATCATATTTTGAATATGTTGATTTACCTATTGTTGTTGTTGTTTGGTTGTTTTTGCCATGTGAAAAATCTAATCTTTTTCCTATCTAGCTTGTAATTCTGCATTATAGAACTTTTAAAAAAAATTATCAAGAACTTACTCTCTTGAGCCGAGGGTCTTTTGGAAACAGCCGCCCTACCTTTCAAGGTGGGGGTTAGGTCTGCGTACACTCTACCCTCCCCAAACCCCACATGGTGGGATTATACTGGGCTTGTTGTTGTTGTTGTTGAATTAGTGGCGGAGCCAAGAATTTCGCTAAAAGAATCCAGAATATAAAGCAGTAAACGCGCAGATACAAAATTAATTTTTTTTTTGACCTTATATATAGTATATGGTAAGGTTACACCAACAAGTTTCAAAAAAAAATATATATATATATATGGTAAGGTCTGCGTACATCCTACCCCCTACCCCACTTGTGGGATTATAGTGGTATGTTGTTGTTGTAATTTTCAGGTTACAGTACGTCTATTGGTTTTGTGTGTTTTTTCTTGATGTTTTCTAGCTGTTTGATTTGTCTATTCTTGTTGTTTGGTTGTTTCCCATGTGAAAAAACTCTAATCTTTTTTCTGTCTAACTTGTGATTTCTGCATTAGACAACCCTTAATTTGTTTAGAAGACAAATTATTAAGCATAGGCTTATATATTTGCTATCTATTGTTGATGTTTGGTTGTTTCCTATGTGAAAAATCTAATCTTTTTCCTATCTAGCTTGTGATTTCTGCATAAGACAACCCCTATTATATAATTAAGTATCGGAATTAGTGATGGAGCCTGGAGTTTTGTGAATTCAAAATATAAACAAGTAAACATACAAAAAAGTTTTACTTTGTAGTTGATAGTTTCTCGCTGTTTTTATCATATCCTGAATGTGTTGATTTGTCTATTGTTGATGTTTTGTTGTTTCCCATGTGAAAAAATCTGATCTTTTTTCTATCTAGCTACCTATTGTTGCTATTTTATTGTTATTTACTTTATGGGTATGTGAAAAATGTAATCTTGTCCTATCTAGCTACCTGTTATTTGCTGTTTTATTGTTTTTTACTTTATGGGTATGTGAAAAATCTAATCTTTTCCTATCTAGTTACCTATTTATTGCTGTTTTGTTGTTTTTTACTTTATGGGTATGCGAAAAATGTAATCTTTTTCCTATCTAGTTACCTATTGTTTGATGTTTTTGTTGCTTCCCATGTGAAATATATAATCTTTTTACTATGAAGCTACCTATTATTGCCGTTTTATTGTCTTTTTACTTTATGGGTATTTGAAAAATGTAATCTTTTTCCTATCTAGTTACCTATTGTTTGATGTTTTTGTTGCTTCCCATGTGAAATATATAATACAATCTGTCTTTAACTCGTTCTCAACTCGTTCTCTTTCTTATTATCTTGCTTAACTATATTGGTTATATAGTTGATAACTATGGTTTTCTTTTAACTTTATGGGTATGCTTTTTCATGATATTTTGTATTGTTTTTATCATATCTTGAATGTGTTGATTTAGCTATTGTTGTTTGTTTGGTTGTTTCCCAATGTGAAAAATCTAATCTTTTTCATATCTAGCTTGTGATTATGCATTAGATGTTTTAGAAGACAAATTGTTAAGTATTTGAATCAGTGGTGGTGCCATGAATTTTGCTAAGGGAATCGAAAATATAAAAGAGTAAATAAAGGAAAAAGTCAAGGGGACTCAATATCTACTATATAGACATAAAAAACAATTTTGACCTATTTCTTGATATTTTCTAGGTGTTTGATTTATGTATTTGTTGCTTTTTTTTTTTTGGTGAAAAATCTGATCTTTTTTCTTTCTAGTTTGTGATTTTTGCATTAGATAGAACCCCTAATTAGGTTAGAAGTCAAATTATTAAGCATATGAATTAGTACCCCTCATTGATTTTCTTTTTTACTTTGTGGGTATCCTTTTTCTTGATATTTTGTAGTGTTTTTCTCATATCCTGAATGTGTGGATTTACCTATTGTTGTTGTTTGGTTGTTTTCCATGTGAAAAATCTAATCTTTTTGCTATCCAGCTACCGATTGTTGATGCTTAGTTGTTTCTCAATGTGAAAAATTGAATCTTTTTCCTATCTAGCTTGTGATTTCTGCAGTAGAGAACCCCCTAATTTGCTTTAGAAGACGACACTTTTTGATAAGCGTTAATGTCCGGGCCAGCTTGCAAGCACCTCGACTAATTCCATGGGATACTCCCTCGGTCTCAAAATATTTGTCGCATTTTTCATTTGCACGCCCCTTAAGAAAGCATGTATAAGGGCAGCATTTTGACTATTTTACCCTCTTGACATATTTCATGTAATCTCTCCTTAATAAATATCTACTCCATCACTGGTGAGAACCTCTTAAATGTTGCTAATTAATACAAGGGTAAAATGGGAAAAAGTTACTTGATTCGGTCTTGATTAAATAAAACGACAAATATTTTGAGACAAGTATTTTTAGTAAGGACGACAAATATTTTGAGACGGAGGGAGTACCTTAGAAGATTAATTATTAAGCATTTGAATTAGTGGTGGAGCCAGGAATTTCGCTAAGGGAGTCCAAAAAGAAGTAAACACACAAAAAAATCAAGGCAATTCAATGTATACATATAGTGTAATTTTCGGGTTTTCGGGCAACGAGGAAGAACTCCCTTGTGCTCCCTGGTTGTGCCCCTGGTTGAATTTTTGCTCTAGTTTTTCATATCTATGTATTCTTTTGATATTTTGTAGTGTTTTTATCATATCTTGAATGCGTTGATTTGCCTATTGTTGATGTTTGGTTGTTTCCCATGTGAAAAATCTAATCTTTTTCCTATATAGCAACCTTTTGGTGATGTTTGGTTGTTTCCTATGTGAAAGATTGAATCTTTTTTCTATTTAGCTTGTGATTTCTGCATTATAGAGTCCCTAAGTTGTTTTAGAAGACAAATTCTACTCCAAATAAGCTCAAATTTGAAACATAAGTTCCATATATCATAAAGAACACACCTCGATCATCAATTTGTCAAAAGAACAACAATGAACCATTTGAAGCAGTTATTTGGCTCTTGGTGGTGGTTCTAATTCCTCTCTTTCATCTTTCAAGGTTCAATCTTTTTTCTATTTTTTCAGATTATTGATTTTTTTGCTTTATGGCTTTGCTTTTCTTGATAGTTTATTGTGTTTTTATCATATCCTGAATGTGTTGATTTATCTATTGTTGATGTTTTGTTGTTTCCCAATGTGAAAGATTTAATCTTTTTCCTATCTAGCATGTTTAGTTGTTTCTCAATGTGAAAAATCTGATCTTTTCTGTATATGTTTTTTCTTTGATATTTTCGAGCTGTTTTTATGATATATTGAATGTGTTGATTTGCCTATTGTTGTTGTTTGGTTGTTTCCATGTGAAAACTCTAATCTTTTTCCTATCTAGCTTTTGATTCTGCATTAGAGAACCCCTACTTTTTTTTTTTTTTTAAATAGGTGATTCATATATCCGACCCCAACTAGTTCAAGGTTGAAGCATAGTTGATTGATTGATTGATTTATATTGGGAACAGTTTAAGCATAGCTTTTGTTTTGCAAAATACAATCTTTGTCTTGTACTTGTGCTCTTTTTTATTATTTTGCTTAACGGTATTGGTTATATAGTTGATAACTGTGGATATTTTTACTTTGTGGGTATGCTTTTTCTTGATATTTTTGAGCTGTTTCTATCATATCCTGTATGTGTTGATTTACCTATATTGTTGATGTTTGGTTGTTTCCAATGTGAAAAATCTGATCTTTTTCCTATCTAGTGGTAAGGTCTGCGGACATCCTACCCTCTCTAGACCCCACTTGTGGGATTACACTGGTATGTTTTTGTTGTAATTTTCGGGTTTTCGGGTGAAGGGGACAAAACTCCCTTAAGCTCCCTAGCTCTGCCCCTGGTTGAAATAGATTTTTTTTTTTTACTTTGTGGGTATGCTTTTTCTTTGATATTTTGTAGTGTTTATCATATCTTGAATGTGTTGATTTACCTTTTGTTGATATTTTGTTTTTTCTCAATGTGAAAAATCTAATCTTTTCCTATCTAGCTACCTATTGTTGATGTTTAGTTGTTTCTCAATGTGAAAAATCTAATCTTTTTCCTATCTAGCTCCCTATTGTTTGATGTTTAGTTGTTTCTCAACGTGAAAACTCTAAATCTTTTTCCTATCTAGTTACCTATTTTTGATGTTTAGTTTTCTCAATGTGAAAAATCTGATCTTTCTCCCAGCCAGCTACCTATTGTTTGATGTTTAGTTTTCTCAATGTGAAAAATCTGATCTCTCTCCCATCCAGCTACCTATTGTTTGATGTTTGGTTGTTTCTTCCAAATGTGAAAAATCTAATCTTGTTCCTATCTAGCTACATATTGTTGATGCTTAGCTGTTTCTCAATGTGAAACATCTAATCTTTTCTTATCTAGCTTTTGATTTCTGCGTTAGAGAACCCCTAATTTGCTTCAGGAGACAAATTATTAAGCATTTGAATCGGTGATTGCGCCAGGAGTTTCACTAATGTAATCCAAAATATAAAGAAGTAAACACATGAAAAAGCCAATGGGATTCAACATCCACTGTATGTCAAAAATAAATTTGACTTTATATGCACAATGTAATTTTCCTGTGAAGGGGATAAATGAAATGGGGCAGATTAGAATGGGTCGGTTATAGGGGATTCATATATCCGACCGTAACCAGTTCAAGGTTGGATATATCTCTGATGCATTATCCAATTGTGTCTATAGAAACTTTATTCCGTTTCTTCCTGTTGTAGACCGTTGTGCTGCATTTTATGCATGAATCTGTATGATTATTAATCTATAAGCAAAGGTGTCAATGTTTATATTTGTACGCATGTAGATGATTTGAGTTGTTTTCTGATAAGGTCTCTGGCTTGTGTTGATTAAAATGTATTGTATTGTTATTGGTACAATAGAAATGTCTGTGCGCATAATATTTGAATTATACGTTCTTGTTAACGTCCTAATTCTTGGCAGCTCACTTTAGTTGTGTATCTGCAGTAAATATGGGTGGAAAATCACTAGTAGGCTTTAGGTGGGCACTTAAGAATTATCAGGCCGCCCATAAAGAACTCTACTAACACTGGAAGTCTTATGAACTTCGTAAAGCATGTAGAAATATTTTAAATTCTTACAATCAATTCATTGCATGTTCCCTTATTTTCACAATAAGCTATCGGTTCTGATCAATGCTTTCTTGCTGGATTTGTATTTTAATGGTACTTTCTGTTTTTTATGCTAGCTCAAAATGCTTTATCTTCTTTCTTGAAATTCATTTTAAGAACTTCCTGTTCTGAGGGTTCTGTTTGTCGTAACTCACTTTTATCATTGTAGACTGGAGATTCTCGTTTGGAGAACCATGAACGTGTTCGGTATACTCGAGATCAGCTCCTGCAACTGAGGGAGGTAATATCCATGTTTAAAAATGTTAGCGACACAAAACTGACCTTTTTTACGGATAGGTATCGACTGTGATGTAATTTGTATCATTGACAATTTAGTCTTCCTCTTCCATCCTTTAGATTTCTCCCGATTCCAGCTACCCAAAAAACAAAAAAAGAAAAAAAAAAGAAGAGAAGATATCATGGTGGATTTTCATGATTTATATGCTTGTCCTTGATTGTGGTAATTGTTGTCTTCTAGGCGGTTGTCCTACAGTTACCTGAGGTTATTCTGCAAATCAAACATGAAGTTGAAGCCGAACTGTTTGGTGAAGATTCCTCTCGGGCTCGTGTTGATACCAATGTGAGTTTCTGTCTGACTTGATATTAGACTTGTAGCTTGTTTGGCCAAGCTTCCAAAATCTGCTTATTTTGGATTTTGGAAAGTTCTTTTTCTTAGAAGAGCTTGAAAAACAGAAAAAGTATTTTTGGATAGTAGCAGTTTGTGTTTGGCTAATCAATTTAAAAACACTTTTGCCAATATTAGAGCAGTACTTTGTGCTTGGCCAATGTTTCAAATGTGCTTCAGTGGAGAAGTTACTTTTTCAGAGCTTCTGGAAAACTACTTTTGCTACTACTCAAACTCACTTAATTTTTCACTAAAAGCTTGACCAAACACCTCCACTTTCTAAAATAAGCACTTTTGGCTTCCCAGAAGCTTGACCAAACAGTCTTTTGGTATAAAAAATTGTATTTAGTTTCATCTGATTATTTTGTTGGCATTCCTCTCCTCCCCACTGCAAAAGGAAAAGGAATATTTGATGCTTTTGGCAATTTTGTGAGCTAAAGAGCAGTTCTGATTCATTATTTTCTAATGCTGGTATATTTTCTATTTCACTTTCTTGCATTACTTACTTTCTGTTGCCTGATTGTCCACTTTAATTTGTGTTTCTGTAGGTGCAGCAGACTCAATCTCAGGGTCGTTATTCTGAACCAGACAACCGTGACTGGCGTAATAGATCAACACAAATTTCTGCCCCCCTAGAGGAGAGGTCATGGGAAGCACTTCGAGAAAACAGGGAATTTGGTGGCCAGTATAATTGGCAAGAGCAGCTTAACTCACAGTTTGCAAGAGCTCAAGTATCTGCCAACCAAGGGGTAATTCATTTCTTCATGATAGGTTTTCTAAATTGCGCATGTTGGAGAATGTTCATTATTGATTTAAGGGCTAATAGCATTATTGGTCCCTCAGTTGTCCGCAAATTCTGAGTTTGGTCCTAGTGATATATCACTCAAAACATTTAACCTACAATTAATTAAAATTTGTGTTTTTGGTCCCTCGGTCTAGGAAATATGTTATATTTAGACTATGTTGTTAAAGTATATATATTACCCTCAAATGTGAGTAGCAATACAATCTTAACATGCCACATGTGTAATCAATCTTACCCTCAATTTGTGTTTATTCATAAGCAAATGGATCAAAATGTACATTTCAAGTAATTTAAGGTTAGATGTGCTTAGTCAAATTTCAGAAGGACTAAAATTGAAATTTTCCTATAACCGAAGGACTAAAAGTGCTATTAACCATGATTTAAAGAACTTCTGTTCATTTTTTCCTGCTTTTGAGCCTAGGGTCTTTCAAAACAGCCTCTCTACCTTCACAAGGTAGGAGTAAGGCTGTGTACACACCACCCTCCTCAGATCCCACTAACACTGGGAATGTTGTTGTTTGTACTCCCAACGGTGAGTTTAGTTTTCTATGCTTTCTGAAAGACATCAGCAATGAAAGAAATATAATATACTTGATTACTACGTCACCTGCTCATGTATACAGGGAAATTCCTTTATCGAGTACTGTGGTTGTTAGTATTAAAATTAGGTGTACAAACACGTAGCTGTATTATCTTATTGACATAATGTGGAAAATCAGTTAGATTAATTTAAGGGATAGCTCTTTTTCCCTACATAATCTCTCTCTCTCTCTTTTTTTTTTTCAAAGCTTATTCCTTGCACTAGCAACAGTTTCTTTTTTGTTCTGCTCAAAGTTCAATTGTTTGTGCACCAGGGACAGGGAGGTCCTGCTGCTACACTGATCAAAGCTGATGTGCCATGGTCAGTCCGAAGGGGCACTCTTTCTGACAAAGATCGTGTCTTGAAAACAGTCAAGGGGTAATCTTTCTGGAAGTTCTTACCAATGCTTTTAACAATGTTTCATATCATAATTCGAGGCTATTTTTCACCACATATTGACAGTAGGGAACTGCGATTTGCTCTTCTTCACTACCTTTTCTCATATGCATGGATATAATAAGCCATCACTAGCCCGTGGAACTACTTACTTTAAATAATAAAATAAGGTTTTGATATGGTTTTGTTCTTAACGTTACAAGTCGCTGCCCCAATTAATGTGTCCTAGTTCGGATTTCGAGAGTCAAACTTCTTAATTTTGACCGTGAATTCGGACGTAGAATCTTTTAAGTTTTTTAAAATAAAATTTACATATTTGGAAACAACTTAAAAAGTACTATAAGTCGAAATAATTAACAACTCAAATATTTAAAAGCATATAAAAAATTGACTGTCAAAGAAAAATTCATTAGACTCTCGAAGCCCAAACACCACCACATAAATCGTGACATTCTTGGTTTCAGATGTTTTATCACAGTTTGCAAATAATGTGAAGGTAAATTTTTAGGATATGATTATTGTGTACATGATTGGTTTAAGTATTATCGATCTTGCAGAATACTCAACAAGTTGACACCGGAGAAATTTGATCTTCTCAAAGGTCAATTAATTGATTCCGGGATAACAAGTGCAGACATTCTAAAGGTACTCCTATCTCTCAGACACCTATATTTCTCTAATGTCTTGTTTTCCCTCGTATGTCTTGGATAACTGACGTATTCTCTCCTTCTATATTGCAGGGTGTGATCTCCTTGATATTTGACAAGGCCGTATTGGAACCCACCTTTTGCCCGATGTATGCCCAGCTTTGTTCTGATCTCAATAAGAAGCTTCCTCCATTTCCATCTGATGAACCTGGTGGGAAAGAAATCACCTTTAAGCGAGTTCTTCTGAATAATTGCCAAGAGGCATTTGAAGGTGCTGACAAATTGAGGGAAGAAGCAAGACAAATGACTGCTCCGGAGCAGCAGTCAGAACGCAAGGACAAAGAAAGGTTGATCAAATTGCGAACTCTTGGAAACATACGTCTTATTGGGGAGCTTTTGAAGCAAAAGATGGTTCCTGAAAAGATTGTTCATCACATTGTTCAGGTTATTGATTGTTTTCTATTAGCTTAATCGTCTTGTTCCTTTCCCACTTAAATATCTTCGACATATCAATTTACTTGTTAACAGGAACTATTAGGACCAGATCCCAAAAGCTGTCCAGAAGAAGAGAACGTTGAAGCTATATGTCAGTTCTTCAACACCATTGGTAAGCTGCTTGACGAGAAGCAAATGGCAAGGCACATCAATGATAGTTATTTTAACCGATTGAAGGAACTATCAACAAACCCTCAGCTGGTGTCACGACTAAGGTTTATGGTGCGTGATGTGCTGGATTTACGTGCCAATAACTGGGTCCCTAGGCGTGAAGAGGTAACACACGACTTGCTTATGTAATACTCCTTCTATCTCAATTTATGTGAAGGTGTTTGACTGGGCACATAATTTAAGAATGAAAGGACTTATGAAACTTGGGATCCAAAATGATATTTTTGTGGCTATAAATCATCTCATTGAGGGTAAAATCAGAAGTTTAAAGTTAAATTGTTACTAAATATAAAAAACGTCTCATTCTTTCTGGAGCAGACTAAAAAGAAAAAGAGTGTCACGTAATCAGGGCGCAGGGAATAGGTGACTAGTTTAGTCCTACACTTCTTTCTCATGATGTATTAACTTTGTTTTACAGGTGAAAGCCAAAACCATCAATGAGATCCACTCGGAAGCAGAGAAGACATTAGGGTTACGTCCTGGTGCTACAGCAAGCATTAGAAATTCTCGTGTTCCTCCAGGTGCTCAAGGGAATTTGGGTCCCAGCGGCTACCCTATTAATCGACCTGGCACTGGTGGTATGATGCCAGGGATGCCAGGTGCAAGAAAGATGCCCGGGATGCCAGGAATGGATAATGACAACTGGGAGGTTCCTAGGTCACGGACAATGCCACGTGGTGTTCAGCCGCCATTGATTGGCAAGTCACCGTCCTTGAACACAAGGCTGCTGCCTCAGGGTAGCGGTGGCGGCATAAGTGGCAGGAGTAGCGCCCTCTTACAAGGTAGTGGTGGACCCTCTGTCCAGCCTTTATCACAAGTTCCGGGACCCGTTAGGCCATCTCCAACAAGTACCGTTTTGCCTGTTGCTGAGAAACCGAAACTTCAGGCACCTCCAGCTGCAAGTCCTGAAGAACTGAAGAGAAAGACAGTTTCTCTTTTGGAGGAATATTTTAGTGTTCGGATTTTGGACGAAGCTTTGCAGTGCATTGAGGAACTTAAATCCCCTGCCTTCTATCCTGAGGTTGTTGAAAAAGCCATATCCCTTGGACTGGATAAAAGTCCGCCACGTGTCGAACCAGTTGCACAACTTCTCGAGCACTTGTTTGCTAAGAAGGTTTTTACTGCTACCGACTTGGCTACTGGATGCTTGAACTTTGCTTCTCAGTTGGATGATCTCGCAATGGATTTACCAAAAGCACCAGCAAATTTCGGGGAGATAATTGCAAGGCTAGTTTTGACAGGGGCAATAGATTTCAAGTTGGTGAATGAGATCCTGAAGAAGGTAACGGATGACTTCTACCAGAAGGACTTATTTGCAGCCATCACGGGATTTATTAGCTCTAGCCCTACGGGTCAAGGAGTATTAGATTCACAAGCAAGTGATATTGAAGCCTGCAAAAATCTGTTCCAGTAAAGTGAACCAGAGCAACTGTATCGCAGTTTTTCATAATCGGAACGTTGAAGAACAGGTGATTTTATGTGAGTTGTATACTTTTTTCCCAAGGTGTGTTCATTAGACGACGAAAGACAGTTTTGCAACATGGTAAATTATATGCCATATTTGCTGTCGAGGCAACGGGCTGCTTTACGGAGCCCAGCTGTTTTGTATTCCATTAGTTTTTCATTTATTTTTTCCCGTTGACTTGTTATATTAAGTTTTGTCGAACTTGTGAGTTCATAAATGCAACTGTTCCAACCTTTCCACTATTCTGAAGTAGAATTTGATAATAGAAGTTTGTCTTCAGTTTTGTCTCCTTTGGTAGTTTTATCATTGCTCTCGCTGGTATTTGCATTCTGCAGTTTTCTCTATTAGCTTGCTTTTGTACCTTTTTTTTGGCTATAGTTTGGTAGTACAGTGACTTTTCTATAACAGACATCCTTTATAACAACATTTCATGATATAGACCAAATTCGTTTATGAATCAACTTTTCATGTTATGTTATGTTATATTATATGGTCGCTATAATACTATAAAATTTTCCTGTAGCAGTCAAAAATTATTCGAACAACCAGAGCGGTTATAGAGTTTTGACTGATCTAATATGTTGTACAATCAAAATCAGTGTGTTAAAGTTATTTCAAGTTAACAAACTTCCCAACATGTTTTGATTCTAGTAGTTGCCATATTTAATAGGATCATCTTCCTGTCTGTGAAAAGAGACTTCACATTATTATTTGCTTGTGAGTTTTTGACTTTGAATTGTTGCGGTGCAGACGCAATTGAGGAATTAGTGCTTCACTTTGATTCCAAGTGTTCTACTATATATACTATGGAAAAGGGCTCAAATGTGCCATCAAACTATCGAAAATAGCTCATTTATGCTATTCGTCTATAGTTTGGCTCAGTTATGCCATCGCCGTTATCAAAATGGCTCAATCATGCCATTTTTCAGTAACACCGGTTTTACAATATCAGATATGACACTTGACTTCCAATTAGAAGTCCATGTTGTTTAATTAAACTAGCCCAATTTTAAATCACAAATTAATAAAATAATCCGACCCATTGAACTATCGGATTGGGTTGATTTAATTAAACGACGTGAACCTCTAATTGGAGGTCATGTATCATATCGGGTATTATAACATCGGAATTAATGAAAAATGGCATAAATGAGCTATTTTGGTAACGATGATCACATAAATGAGTCAAACTATTGACGAGTAAAGATAGATGAGCCATTTTCGATAGTTTGATGGCATATTTGAACAGTAAGAGCGAAACACGTAATGCATGTGTTAAGCGCAGGTCACGGTTTTTGACCCCTGCAAGGACTAAAGCTTGTTATTTAAGTGGAGAGGGTATAGGTGTCGGTTCACTATTCACTGAGCTTTTAGCTCTAAGCCAACTTGCCTCGGCAAGTTTTTCATAGATGACGGGTTTTTCTTTAATACTCAAGAATAATATATAGAAATATCATTCAATTTATGAACACGTGCAATTTCTATTTCGAGTTGAGATCACCCTTTGGTGCAAACCATATTTTTGTTAGACGGGGCGCCCCTCTTTAACTTTGAACGTTCCAAGGGGGCGACAAATTCCTCTTCTGCAAAAATATTTATACAATTAAGTTACTTAAAAGATAATTAATTATCTTTTAAGTAACTTAAAGTTAAAAGTTAAAGAGGGGCGCCCCGTCTAACAAATTAGCTAATTAATTTTCTTTTAAGTAACTTAATTGTATAAATATTTTTCACACAATCGATCGATCTCTATAACTTAAAACTCTTGCTACGTTTGTATTTTTCCACCTACAACAATTAATGCCACACCTACAACAGTTAATGCCACATTCATTTGATGAAAGTGATGGGCTATTCTTATCCTCATTTTGAGCTATTATTATTATTCCCTTTCGAAGTTGACCTGCCATGAATGCGAAGGTATTAAAATAGTTCACACTAAAATCATAATTATCTGTTATTTGAAATTTATTAATCTGTCTAATTTACATTCACATTATATATAAACAGCGGTACTTTCGATGTATTGGTAAAAAGCTAACCTTGAAAAGAAGGCTTTAAATTTATCTAATAAAAAAATTATATATTTTTCATTAGAAATCTATTCTTTTAAATTTTTGGGATGAAAAATTGTTAATTTTTCCTCTAATCATTTTTTTTATGATATTCCTCGTTCAGTTGACAATGTAACAAACTTTAATTCCAATCTAGAACACTTTATGTTCTAAATAATTAACGTAAACTTTGTCTATAGAAATCTTGAAAGGATAAAAATATCATCGAAAGCTAGAGTTAGAACAAAATTGATTCAAGTAATTGAAGAAGATGCAAGTAGCTACTAATTTAATTATGTATTTCTTTCATCATATTTCCATCAACCATAATATATTGAACTTTTGATTAATGATAGGATCAATTTTTGGGGCCCCTAATTTGTTGGGGCCTAAAGCTTATGCTTTAGCCGCTTGGGGGTTAAGCCAGCACTGTGCCGTAGTGCCTATTGAAGGAACAAGCGTTCTTTATTAGGGGTCTTCGTTCTCATGACTAGAACCCGAGACCTTTGACTATACATAAAGAGATTTCATCCATCCGACAACATCACCTGCTTATCAAAATCATCTACATTAGATATCCACAATAAATTGGTTGTAACTCGATTTAATCATTTGGAATCTGAAATTTATTGCCCCGACTAATTCGGATTCACGCCATGTAGTTCTGTTGCTCCCAAACGCACACACAAATATACACGGTCGTACAAGTAATATAGGATTAAAGTCCAGATATCGTACCCACATGGACTTATGATTATCTGTCAACTAAATTAAACTAATGCTAATTATCTAACAAGAAATAAATTCAAATTTATATTTATAAACTAACGAAGAATAAAAGAAAGCCAATATTGAACTTCAACCAAAAAAGATCGGATTTTTATCGGAGAAGAGATTGATCTAGGATTATAACCACTAACAATCCAGTTGAGTCTTCCAATTGTTATACCTATTTTATTTCCTGGGTTACTAGTTGACGGGTTGATGTAAACTTTATGATATTCATTCGAACTACTCTCAAGCCTGTAGATGCTACTATAATGCCTATATTTCTATGGTTGCCAGAGGTAACAAGAACGCATTTACTTCTCCGTAACCAACTAAGTAGGGCTAAAAGGTATATTTCTATCCTCAGTAGCGAAACGATTAAATCGAACAAACTCTATTTATTCTTGTTACGTACGTGAATTCCCTCTTTCAAGTCCAATTCACGCACCACAGATAGTGCCTAACTATTTCGTCAAATAATCAAACAATTAAGATCAAGAATAAATAAGTAACCCAAAGATGGAAAATCAATAGATATAAACGATAATCAAATGTCACCTTTCATGTTTGTGTCAAAACCCTAGAACTAAAGAGTTAAGCTCCATATAAACATGGAGGAAAAACAACAAATTATCCGAATAAAAAAACGTAAAAATAAGTATTACAGAGAAGAGAAGATAAAGCCTTGTAACTATTGCCTCTACGGCGGCTCCAAGCTCTCTCTAGGTCCAAAATTCTGAACTAAGGGTTTCAAGTTATCCAAAGTTATGTAAAAACCCTGTCTTATGATTTATTTATAGGTGTAGGAAAAAGCCCAGATAAAATAACTGAATCCAAAACGAAGTCATTTTTTTGCGCGGATTGCCCTTCTTTTGGGGTGGTCTTTAGATTTTGCCCCTCATTTGTGGTATTTAAGTTTTGCCCGTCACGTAGAAATCCTGAGGTTCTGCGTTCGGACCCCCGCTCAGACATAAAAATAAAAAATGATTTCACAAGGCAAGACTTGAGAAAGTATGCCCCATACGCACGCTTAAGACATGACCAAAGTTATGCTTTCGGCGGAATTTTTTGCATAGTTTAGTTGTCTGGAGCAAAATTTTTAGTTAAGCCATAACTAAAAGTATGCCTCGTAAGGCGGGAATTGGCATAGATTTTGCCTTAAGGAAAAGTTCCGCTTTATGACTTTTCCTTAAGGTATAGTTTAGTTATGCATTATGGGGCAAACTCTTAGTTAAGACATAACTAAAAGTATGCCTCATAAGACAGAACTTTTCTTTAAGGCATAATTAAAAGTTTGCCTTGCAAAGTAAAAAAAATAAAATATATGCCTTAAGGCAGACTTTAGTTATGCCTTAAGCTCGCGTATGCTGACTCCTAAGATAACTTTCCCCAAGTCTTGCCTTGCGAAATTATTTTTTATTTTTATGTCGTAGCGGGGATTCGAACCCAAAACCTCGAATTTCTACACGAACCTCGAGATTTCTGGGAAAGGTAAAATTAAAAGCCAACAATTTGAGGGGCAACAATTAAAGACCACTCCAGAAGAAGGGCAATCCTGCGAATTGCCCAAACGAAATAGGAAGAGGTGGATCCTGAAAATATTTGGATGCTCTGCACTGTTACGCGTCCACGCGTCACATGCCCAGGTGCGTCACTTTTTCTTTGCTTAATTTCAATTCTGACTTTTGGTTACATACTCCAATCATTGGAGTAATGGTGACGTCCACCACTTCGTTCTCATGACTAGAACCCGAGACCTTTGACTATAAATAAAGAGATTTCATCCATCCGACAACATCACTTGCTTATCAAAATCATCTATATCAGATATCCACAATCAATTGGTTGTAACTCGATTTAATCATCTGGTATCTGAAATTTATTAGCCCGACTAATTCGGATTCACGCCATGTAGTGTTGTTGCTCCCAAACGCACACACAAGTATACGCGATCGTACAAGTAATATAGAATTAAAGTCCAGATATCGTACCCACAGGGACTTATGATTAACTGTTAACTAAATTAAACTAATGCTAATTATCTAAACAAGAAATAAATTCAAATTTATATTTATATTTATAAACTAACTAAGAATAAAAGAAAGCAAACATTGAACTTCAACCAAGAAAGATCGGATTTTTATCGGAGAAGAGATTGATCTAGGGTTATGACCACTAACAATCCAGTTGAGTCTTCCTATTGTTATACCTATTTTATTTCCTGGGTTACTAGTTGACAGGTTGATGTTAACTTATAATATTCATTCGAACTACTCACAAGCCTGTAGATGCTATTATAATGCCTATATTTCTATGGTCGTCAGGGGTAACAAGAACACATTTACTTCTCCATAACCAACTAAGTATGGCCAAAGGGCATATTTCTATTCTCAGTAGCGAAACGATTAAATCGAACAAACTCTATTTATTCTTATTACGTACGTGAATTCCCTCTTTCAAGTGCAACTCACGCACCAGTGCCCAACTATTTCGTCAAATAATCAAACAATTAAGATCAAGAATAAATAAGTAACCCAAAGATGGAAAATCAATAGATATAAATGATAATCAAACGTCACCTTTCATGTTTGTGTCAAAACCCTAGAAATAAAAAGTTAAGCTCCATCTAAACATGGAGGAAAAACAACAAATCATCCGAATAAAAAAAATGTAAAAATAAGTATTATAGAGAAGAGAAGATAAAGCCCTATAACTACGGCCTCTACGGCGGCTCCAAGCTCTCTCTAGGTCCAAAATTCTGAACTAAGGGTTTCAAGTTATTCAAAGTTATGTAGAAACCTTGTCTTCTGAATTATTTATAGGTGTAGGTAAAAGCCCAGATAAAATAACTGAGTCCAAAACGAAGTCATTTTTTTTGCGCGGATTGCCCTTCTTTTGGGTGGTCTTTAGATTTTGCCCCTTATATTTGTGATCTTTAAGTTTTATCCTTCGCGTAGAAATTTCGAGGTTCTGCGTTCGGACCCCCGCTTAAACATAAAAATAAAAAATGATTTCACAAGGCAAGACTTGAGAAAGTTATCTTTGGGCCGAGCCGATACGTGCGCTTAAGACATGACAAAAGTTATGCGCATCCAGCGAAACTTTTTGCATAGTTTAGTTGTGTGCCTTATAGGGCAGAATTTTAATTAAGCCATAGCCCAAAAGTATGCGCATAAGGCGGAATCTTTCCTTAAGACATAGACTTGCCTTAAGGAAAAAGTTCCGCTATATGACTTTCCTTTAACGCATAGTTTAGTTATGCATTATGCGGCAAACTCTTAGTTAAGACATAACTAAAAATATCGCCCATAATGAACTTTTCCTTAAGGCGTAATTAAAAGTTTGCCTTGCAAAGTAAAAAAAATAAAATATATGCCTTAAGGCAAAGTCTGCCCTCCGGCGACTTTAGTTATGCGCCCAAGAGTGCGTATCTGCACTCCGCATAACTTTCCCTAAACCTCGCTTGCAAAAATATTTTTTATTTTTATGCCGCAGCGGCAGTTCGAACCCAAAACTTTTAAATTTCTACGCGAACCTCAAGGTTTCTATGGGCAAGGCAAAAATTAAAAACTAGCAATTTGACGGGCAACAATTAAAGACCACCCCAAAAGAAGGGCAATCCTTTGAATTGCCCAAACGAAATAGGAAGAAGTGGATCCAGAAAATATTTGGACGCTCTGCACTGTTACTCGTCCACGCGTCACATGCCCAGGCGCGTCACTTTTTCTTTGCTTAATTTCAATTCTGACTTTTGGTTACATACTCCAATCATTGGAGTAGTGATGACTTCCACCGCCTGTCTTCTTTTTTCCTTGCTTTTTCTTCCGCATTTTATTCAATTTTTGCTCTAAATCTCTTCATCTTTACACCGTTTTATTTCTACATAATAAAAATATAATATTAAGTACAAAGCAATATAATAATAATACTCAAAAGGTGATTAAAAGTACTAAAATGTGAGGCAAATAATGAATAAATACATGCATTTTAGGCCGAACATAAAGTGCCTATAAAAGAAAGAAGTGATCCCTTCAAGAATATCTCCATTCTTAAGACTCGACCCTGAAACCTTTGGCTAAATTAAAGATAGAGAGATTTCATCCATCCGATCATACCCGACCCATCGTTGATCGATGAAATCATCCACATTAGAGCTATCTACAATAAATTAGTCGTATCTTTTGCTTCACTAGTTCAAATCACAGGCGTGATAATTTTTCAAATCTTCTTACCTGAATTTGTGAGCAGGTGAGCTTGTGATAGTTAGGTGATGATTCATGCTCATGCGGTTCTAATTTCTCCAACGCTGTTCCCTTTTATTCTACGTTTTTGACATATATGTTAGCACATTTATTGAATGTCTGTTTCTTTTCCCCTATAAATAATATTTTCATAATTTATAACGGAAATCTATTTTATGTGAGATAGAATTAAAAATATATGTACTAGCTAGCACATCTGGATAAAAGCACCTAAAATAAAAATAAAAAAAATACCTTTTAATCATACCAATATTTCACAATAAAATTATATCAGTAATACTTATACGAGAAATAAAAATATAATCTAAGTATAAAATAAAATAATATCAAACATATCAACATTATTTAATATCCCGATAACCAAACGAGCACTTATGTTATCATATTCCTTCTACTATCAGTTAGTCTTTGCTTCCATTGTGTACTTGAAGTTTGTCCTTAATATGTGTTTTAATTTGTTAGGTATGAAGCTTGTACCAGAATAACAACTGCGAAACCTTAAATAAAGAAGGAAGATAAGTTTACAGTGTCTGTGAAAATCTAGTAAATATTCGATAGAGCTCATATTTTAAGAATAAAATGAGTTTAATACTAAGAACCTAACATGTAGCCAGAATGTTTCATCAAGGCGATTTAAAATGAAAAGAAATAAACATAAAAAAGCAAAGGAAATTCAATATATAATATGTATAATCAACGAGTGTCAACAACACTTCTTAGACAAAAGTGGTTCCGTTAACGTGTCGAGTTCATTAAATTTAAATCCTGAGTCTCCTCTGCGGGTAAATCATCAAATAGAAGACAATAAACCATATCCATAAGAAAAATATAATATCTTATAGTACACCAATCATAATAAAGTGTAATTCAGGCTATAAATATTCCTCCTCCTAGAACCAAACAATATTCATCATCCCTCTCATTATATTATAATTATCTTTTTCTTCTTATTTTTTGCTTGTGAATATGGAGATCAACATTATAGAAACAACAATGGTGAAACCATCAAAACCAACTCCTTTAAAGATTCTCTACAACTCAAATCTTGATTTAATAGTTGGAAGAATCCATCTTTTGACTGTGTACTTCTACAAGCCAATTAATACTAATGGAGGATTATCTAAAAATAATTTCTTTGATTCTAGAATTATGAAAGAGGCTTTAAGCAATGTTTTAGTTTCATTTTATCCAATGGCTGGAAGATTAGCTAAAAATAATGAAGGAAGAATTGAGATAAATTGTAATGGAGAAGGGGTATTATTTGTTGAAGCTCAAAGTGAGGATACTTTTGTTGATGATTTTGGTGATTTTGTTCCAAGTTTGGAGATGAAGAATAAACTCATTCCTAATGTTGATACT
This sequence comes from Lycium ferocissimum, assembly GCF_029784015.1. Lineage (NCBI taxonomy): Eukaryota > Viridiplantae > Streptophyta > Magnoliopsida > Solanales > Solanaceae > Lycium > Lycium ferocissimum. The sequence goes on along the minus strand of NC_081350.1, from coordinate 40,884,905 downwards.
TATGGTGATATCTCTTCTTTTCCACTTGTCATCTTTCAGGTACTTTAATTTCAAATACTTTTGTTCTTTTACCTGTATTGGTTGAGTCGCATTCAATCCCGTCGTTTTGCCATTTGGCTGGTAAATGCATTGGTCATAAGGTGACCTATCACCTCGGTTGGGTTGAAAAGTTTTTTTGTTGTCAGAAAATTCTACAACTTATTAAACTCTTCTTTTAGACGAGAGTTCACTCACCTTTTTAAACTTTATTTAATACTAGAAATACACATCTTTTCGACAAACGTTCTCGTCGAAATCCTAAAAAAAATGGGATTTTGATAAAGGCTGTGGGAAACGGTTTCTAACAAGCACATTTTTCGATTGGAGTTCATTGTAAAACGCATGTTTTTTTTATGACAGTAGTGTCCGGATCAGGTAATTAAACCTTCTAAGAGGTAAACCGTTCTTTCTCCATTTTCGTAACTCGATACCAAGACCTCTGGTTAAGGTGGAAATCTCAACCATACTACCACAATGTCTGATAATAATTGGATGAACTCGACCTCATATATCCCTATGCTTGAATTGTGATTTTCTAGTCACTATGTTAATTAATTTTGTTATTAATGTGTTTTTTTATTAGGTTACTCGTTTCAAGTGTGGTGGAGTCTCTTTAGGATGTGGCCTTTTCCACACATTATCAGATGGCGTTTCATCCATTCATTTCATCAACACGTGGTCGGAAATTGCACGTGGCCTCTCCGTTGCCATCCCGCCGTTCATCCATCGGTCTCTCCTCGGTGCCCGGGACCCACCGACACCCGCCTTTGAACATGTCGAGTATCACCCTCCACCAACCCTGAAGAACGTCCATGGCGAAGTTAGCGTACCAAAGTCCAGTTCGACAAGCATGTTTAAGATCACAAGAGACCAACTTACCCTACTCAGGACCAGGTCCAAGCACGAGGGTAGTACTTACGAAGTCCTCGCAGCTCACATTTGGCGTTGCACGTGCAAGGCACGTGGCATAGACGATGACCAATTGACAAAGTTACATGTTGCTACAAATGGTAGGACAAGACTTTTTCCTCCTTTACCACAAGGTTACTTAGGAAATGTTGTTTTCACAGCTACACCAATTGCTAAATCTAGTGAACTTCAATCAGAGCCATTGACGAAAACTGCACGAAGAATTCACGATACGTTGGCAAGAATGAACGATGAATATTTAAGATCGGCGATAGATTATCTCGAATTAATGACAGATTTATCGAAATTAATCCGAGCCCCGACGTATTTTGCTAGTCCTAATCTTAATATTAATAGTTGGACTAAGTTGCCTGTTCATGATTCAGATTTTGGATGGGGAAAACCAATTCATATGGGACCTGCTTGTATTTTGTATGAAGGGACAGTGTATATATTACCAAGTCCAAATGATGACAAGAATTTGAGATTGGCTGTGTGTTTAGATGCTGATCATATGCCACTTTTTGAAAAATACTTGTATGACATTTGAGAGACAACCTTTGCAAATATTTCCAAGAGAATGGGACATGAATTGATGATCTCTGTATCGTTCCAATTTTATCGATGTCCCTGAGGAAACGGGTCATGATTGTCTCCAGGTGGTTGAGTTGTGGTTGGATTAGATATGTTTAACTTTTTATTTGTTAATTGTGGGTTAAGTTGTCGGTTTTTTCAAATTCATTCTCATGAATTGATGATCTCTGTATCGTTTCAATTTTATCAAATGTCCCCGAAGGATCAGTCATGATTATCTCTACTTGTGCTTGAGTTTTGGTGTGGTTGGATGATATATGCATAACTTTTTTATTTGTTAATATTTTTTTTTTTTTTTTGTGTGTGTGTGTGTGGGGTCAGTGAAGTAAAAGTGTTTTCTTTAATTAAGGTGGTATCCGAACTAGCTTTGCGCACCTCGACTAATTCCATCAGTTACCTGGAACCTCGAATAAGAGAGGCAACGAACAAAAAATATTGATAAAGTATTCTTGTTTCTTGCCTTTGTTTTCTTCTTATTATGCTTGACCGCTTACCAAAGATGCTAAGGATCGTCTTATATACTACTACTTTGTCTGCAAATGAAGTTCAAAAAGACTGCAAAAGATCCAAATTTGTACAATGTGCTATATCTGTCTTGTGTGAACTCTTCATGTATAAGACACTTGAGTCAATATTCTATATGGCAATACTTATCTATAGGAATGAGTATGAGTTGGTGTTGCTCTAGTTAGTTCACTGAATATCTTTTGAAATCTGAAGAGCCTTTCAGTTCCCTTCACAAATCAATGGATGGTTTACTCAGTGTTGTCAAAGGCAAAACTCTAAAAAGCGCAATTTAAGGGTGAGTTTTTAGTTTTTTTTTTAAAATAAAAAATAAAAATAAAAAGGCGCAATGAATGGTAAAAATAAAAATATGGAGTATACGTTTCAAGAAATGTAACAAGTTCATCCATAATGTTTCCCTTAATACACTTATTAGCTGATTATATTTGTTGTTAGTATTTGCTGGATTCAAGATAGAACTCATGAACAATGAGGCGCACACCTTAGTGTCTTTGAAATGAAACTTAAGTGATGCGAAGCGCCCTCCCTGAGCTTTTCTCAGCTTCAAGGCTTAAGCGTGCCTTAAATGAGCCTTGACAACACTGGTTTTAATTCAAGAATTGCTAGGTAATGGACTTTGTGAGTATTTTGTTACAGTATAAGTCTGATAGAAGTCCTATATAGAGCAAAACTGAAAGCTTTAACACCCCCATATGAGGTTTACTAAGTGAGCTTCCATCAAGCAGTTTTTCATTGAAGAATGTTAAAGGATGACCAGGATTGTGCACTTTGTCAAGTAAATACAACAACCCTCAACAGAATATAAAAGAGGACCACAGGCCAGTGTAACCACCTCAACGAACTCACATGGACACTCCTCAGCCCGAGGACAATATCTCAAATAAACATGTTAATGTTGTTAACTCGTTTTTCTTTTCTTTGTTGATTCTTCTCGATGGAATTTTTCATGTTGCACACTAAGTTACTTTCGGATGTATGAATGCAGTCTGGGAACTCTTTGGTGTGACCACCCATCCGAACATTTAGGGTCAATAGTTCAGCATTAGAGCTATTAGGCCGTAACATTTAGCAAAAGTGATTGTGGTTCGAAACCTTCAAGGAACGAAACACAAGTTCAAGAAGGTTCGTGTGAGAGAATAACTAATACCATTAGACGTTCCAGTGGACTTCAGATAGCATAACGGAACGGAACAATTGTATCCATTGGTCCTTTCTATAAGAAACTTAAATCCATCAAGCAACATGCTTGGACAACTCTTCTCGATGAATGAGAATCCAAAAAAACAGTCAAACCATTGCATGTGGTTGAGTTCCCATGTCATCAATGTGAAATCCATCACGGGATTTATTAGCTCTAGCCCTCCGAGTCAAGGAGTATTAGATTCACAAGCAAGTGATATTGAAGCCTGCAAAAATCTGTGCCAGTAAAGTGAACCAGAGCAACTGTATCGCAGTTTTTCATAATTGGAACAGTAAAGAACAGGTGATTTTATGTGAGTTGTATACTTTTTTCCCAAGGTGTGTTCATTAGACGACGAAAGACAGTTTTGCAACATGGTAAATTATATGCCATATTTGCTGTCGAGGCAACGGGCTGCTTTACGGAGCCCAGCTGTTTTGTATTCCATTAGTTTTTCATTTTTTTTTCCCGTTGACTTGTTATATTAAGTTTTGTCGAACTTGTGAGTTCATAAATGCAACTGTTCCAACCTTTACACTATTCTGAAGTAGAATTTGATAATAGAAGTTTGTCTTCAATTCTGTCTCCTTTGGTAGTTTTATTATTGCTCTCGCTGGTATTTGCATTCTGCAGTTTTCTCTATTAGCTTGCTTTTGTACCTTTTTTTTGCTATAATTTGGTAGTACAGTGACTTCTCTATAACAGACATCCTTTATAACAACATTTCATGATATAGACCAAATTCTTTTAGGAATCAACTTTTCATGTTATGTTATATTATATGGTCTCTATAATACTATAGCATTTTCCTGTAGCAGTCAAAAATTATTCGGACAACCAGAGCGGCTATAGAGTTTTGACTGATCTAATATGTTGTACAATCAAAATCAGTGTGTTAAAGTTATTTCAAGTTAACAAACTTCCCAAGATGTTTTGATTCTATTAGTTGCCATATTTAATAGGACATCTTCCTGTCTGTGAAATGAGACTTCACATTATTATTTGCTTGTGAGTTTTGACTTTGAATTGTTGCAGTATTGACGCTATTGAGGAATTAGTGCTTCACTTTGATGCTAAGTGTTCTACTATATATACTAAGCAATAAGAGCGAAACACGGGATGCATGTGTTAAGCGTAGGTCACGGTTTCGGAACCTTGCAAGGACTAAAGCTTGTTATTTAAGTGGAGAGGGTGTAGGTGTTGTCGGTTCATTATTCACTGAGCTCTTAGCTCTGCGCCAACTTGCCTCGGCAGATTTTTCATAGATGGCGGGTTTTTCTTTAATACTCAAGAATAATATATAGAAATATCGTTCAATTTATAAACACGTGCAATTTCATCTCTAGTTGAGATCACCCTTTGGTGCAAAACATATTTTTGTTAGACAACGTTCCAAGGAGGTGACAAATTCCTCTTTTGCAACAATTTTAATTCGGCATCTGTAGCTAATTAATTATCCTTTAAGTAACTTAATTGTATAAATATTTTTCACTCAATCGATAGATCCGTATAACTTAAACTCTTTCTACGTTTGTATTTTTCCACCTACAACAGTTAATGCCACATTCATTTGATGAAAGTGATGGGCTATTCTTATCCTCATTTTAAGCTATTATTATTCCCATTCGAAGTTGACAAGCCATGAATGTGAAGGTATTAAAATTGCTTTCACTAAAATCTATCCTTTTCAGTTTAACTATCTGTTATTTGAAATTTATTACGGAAAAGGCTTAAATATGCCATCGAACTATCGAAAATGGCTCATCTATGCCACTCGTCAATAGTTTAGCTCGTTTATACCATCGTTGTTACCAAAATGGCTCATTCATGCCATTTTTTATTAATTTGGGTAGTTGTTTTTAATTAATTTGGGATTTAAAATTGGGTTGCTTTAATTGAACAACGTGGACCTCTAATTGGAGGCCACGTGTCATAACTGGTATTGTAAAACCGGTTTTAATGAAAAATGGCATGAATGAGCTATTTTGGTAACGACGATGGCATAGATGAGCCGTTTTGGTAACGGCGATAGCATAAATGAGCCAAACTATTGACGAGTGGCATAGATGAGTCATTTTCGATATTTCAATGACATATTTGAGCCTTTTTCGAATTTATTAAATTGACTAATTTGCATTCACATTATGTCGTAGTGCCTATTGAAGGAAGAATTGTTCTTTATTAGGGGTCTTCCTTCCCAGGATTAGAACTCGAGACCTTTGACTACACATAAAGAGATTTCATCCATCCGACTACATCACTTGCTTATCAAAATCATCCACAATAAATTGGTGTAACTCGATTTAACCATCTGGTATCTGAAATTTATTGGCCCGATTAATTCGGATTCACGCCCATATAGTGCCTATAAAAGGAAGGAACGGTCCCTATCAGGAATATCTCCATTCTTAAGGCTCGAGCCTGAAACCTTTGGCTAAATTAAAGATAGAGAGATTTCATCCATCCGATCACATTCGACCCGTCGTTGATCGATGAAATCATCCACATTAGAGCTATCTACAATAAATTAGTCCCAACTCTTCAGCGTCACTAGTTCAAATCTCAGTTGTGATATTTTTTAAATCTTCTCGTCTGAATTTGTGAGTAGGTGAGCTTATCATAGATTCATAGTTAGGTGATGATTCATGCTCGTGTGGTTCTAATTTCTCCAACGTTGTTCCCCTAACAAGCACATGAATGTTAGTACAAAAATTGAATGTCGGTTTTTTTTTCCATATAAATAATATTTTCATAATTTATACAGAAATCTATTTTATGCGAGATAGAATTAAGAAAATATGTTGTTTCTGTTGTTGTTGTTGTTGTTGTATGGAATTAAGAAAATATGTTGTTGTTGTTGTTGTTTACGGGTGTACATGCATCGGGTTGGTTCGGATTTTTCAAATACCAAACTAAATCAATTGCGTCGGGTTTTTAAATTTATAAACCAAACCAATAAAATTCGGGTTTTTCAACCTCGGGTTATTCGGTTTTCTCGGGATTTTTTCCCCAGAAAAGTCTTCATACAAAACATATAACTTTTACTTCAAATATTCTTTAGTCCTAGTAAGATACAACTATATAATTAAGATGTTTCTTAAGAAAATTACATAAAATGTGAGATGAGTGATGACATTGTATTAAAATATTCAACAAAAAAGATAATAAAATCGGTTAAGAATAAATATTGCTAATTAATAAGTCATAAAGAAAATGACCATAATCTAAAAATACAAAGTCATGCTAAAATAAGTACGGCTAATAAGTTTAATTACATGACAAAGAGAAAAAAAAATTAAGTCATGTATTTTTACTCTCTAAACCAATTATGCAAAAACGAAATAATAGATATCCAACATTATTGTCATTCCTGGTGTTAGAATTAAATTTCATTTGTTAGTTAGAATTGAATTTCTTTTGTTAGCATTAGTTTTGAGTTAGTTTTAGTTTGGACTTTATTTGAGTTACTAACATCCATGGGATATAAAACTTATTAACATTCAAAATTCTAAGTTCAAGCTTGAAATAATATGATAAAAGACAAAAGCTATGAAAAACAATTAAGAAATATTTATAAATTACATTACAAATAATTTTTTTAAAAAGAATACATATAATGTCGGGTTGGTTTGGTTTGACTTGACTTTTTTTTCAATTAAAACCAAACCAAACCAATTATGGTCAGTTTTTTTTTTTTTTTTCAACACCAAACCACTAGTCAGATTTTCTTCTCGATTTATCGATTTGGTGCTATTTGTCGGTTCTCTTTGTACACCCTACTGTTATTGTTGTTGTTGTTGTTGCTATTGTATGGAATTAAGAAAATATGTATTAAGCTAGCATATCTGGATAATAGTACCTAAAATAAAAATACCCTTTAATCATACCAATATCTCACAATACAATTATATTGGTATTACTTATACGAGAAATAAAAATATAATTAAACTAATTATAAATAATATCGAATATATCAAAATTATTTTTATAATCCCGAAAACCAAACGTGTGCTTATGTTATTATATTCTTTCTACTTTCAGTTAGTCTTTGCTTCCATTGTGTACTTGAAGTTAATTTGTCCTTAGTATGTGCTTTAATTTGTTAAGTTGAAGCTAGTACTAGAATAACAACTGCTAAGTGCTAACCCTTAAATAAAGAAGGAAGATAAGTTTACAGTATATGTGAAAATGTAGTAAATATTAGATACAACTCATATTTTAAAAATAAAATGAGTTTAATAAGAACCTAACATGTAGCCAGAATATTGCATCAAGGCGATTCAAAATGAAAAGAAGTAAACATCAAAAAGCAAAGGGAATTCAATATATATTATATATATAATCGAGTGTCAACTGACACTCCTTAGACAAAAGTGGCTCCGCTAACATGTCGAGTCCATTAAATTTAGTAAAACTTACACAAATAGATACCTTTTAATAGCTTCTAACTAGTTATAGCTACAAGTTGAAGATTTACAATTCGAATCTTTTGGTCGTATTTCGGTTGTATCTCGCATTTTTGAAATACAGTGAAATATAGCGAAATACAGAAAAATACAAAACACGTTAGAGTAAATTTAAGCTCTATTTTTGGAACATATATTTTAAAAAATAGGCTATATTTTTTTAACATAATATTCTTTTCCTTTTTAAATAGTAAGTCAAATTAAATCAACCATATTTCACACAAATCACTGAAGAGTAAAATCAGGCCCTATTTATGGAACTTTTTTTTTACAATTTTGGGATTCAATTTAAAACTTCCCATAAATCACGCATAACGGTTGTTCTTCCATAAAAGCTTACAAATCTCTCTCAACTTTTATCACAATCAAAACTTTTTGAATTAAAAAACTACTAAAGATCTAAAAACTTCCAAATACAGAAAAATATACACTGAAAGATAATGAAACATGGTTAATTGTTTAAGAAATATAAAGTTGTAGTATGCGTATATACAATGGAATACAATGAAATATATCGAAATCGTTTTCATAAATTAGAAATACAAAATGCGAAATACATTGAAATATAGCGAAATACAAAAGTCATGAAAACAAAGTGGAGTAAAAATAGGCTCTATATTTGGAACATTCACTATATTTACACAAAAAAGATAAATACATTGAAATACAGCAAAATAATGTACTGAAATATACTGAAACATTTTATCAAATGCTTGGTGGGCGTGAAGCTCCACAACTCTCATTAATGGTGTTCTCATGGGAACGAAGTGAGTCGTCTCAGATTGCTACAAAAAGGACGTTATCCGGAGATAAAGACTTTCAATTGGACTAGTTAATAAAGCTTCACTCCGTCGTCCTTCACCGTTGTTAGAGCTCTTTTTTTCACTCCGTCGTCGACCATGGCTCTTTTTAACAAAGCTTCACTCCGTCGTCGACCATGGCTGCTGCTACTACTGTAGGATTCTTCTGATTTGTAAGAGAAAATGAGATCTAGGGGAGGTGATGGAAGAAAGAGAGAGAAAGAGGGGTGAGGGAGAAAATAAATTTGGTAGGTGAGAGAAAATCAATTTAAAAGACTAGGAGATGGAACGGAGAGAGAAAGAGGGGTGAGGGAGAAAATAGATTTGATAGGTGAGAGAAAAATATTTGGAAAAAAAAAAAGATTGTGGGTAAGTGAGAGAGAGAGAAATACACTGTAGTCACAAAAACAAGTTATAGATAGTAATTCGATAAATAATGAAGCTACCAAATATAATTTTAAAAAAAAAGATAGCTATTACTAATAAATAAGTCTTAAAGGTAGTTATGGGCTGTAAATTTTCCTTAAATTTAAATCCTGAGTCTCCTCCGCGGGTAAATCATCAAATAGAAGACAATAAACTATATCCATAAGAAAAATATAATATCTTATAGTACTGACCAATCACAATAAAGTGTAATTGAGGCTATAAATATTCCTCCTCCTAGAACCAAACATTCATCTTCATCCCTCTCATTATATTATAGTTATCTTTTTCTTCTTTTTTTTTTTTTTTTTTGCTTGTGAAAATCAAGAATATGAAGATCAACATTAGAGAAACAACAATGGTGAAACCATCAAAACCAACTCCTTTAAAAATTCTATGGAACTCAAATCTTGATTTAATAGTTGGAAGAATCCATCTTTTGACTGTATATTTCTACAAGCCAATTAATAATAATGGAATATTATCCAAAAATAATTTCTTTGATTCAAGAATTATGAAAGAGGCTTTAAGCAATGTTTTAGTTTCATTTTATCCAATGGCTGGAAGATTAGCTAAAAATAAAGAAGGAAGAATTGAAATAAATTGTAATGGGGAAGGAGTATTATTTGTTGAAGCTCAAAGTGATGATACTTTTATTGATGATTTTGGTGATTTTGTTCCAAGTTTGGAGATGAAGAATAAACTCATTCCTAATGTTGATACTTCTGGTGAAATCACTTCCTTTCCACTTGTCATCTTTCAGGTACTCTTTTTCAAATATTTTTGTTATTTTCTTCTCTATCGGTAGAATCGCATTCAATCTCGTCTTTTTGCCCTTTGGCTGGTAAATGCATCGGTCTTAAGGTGGTCTATCACCTCGGCTGGGGAGAGAAACTTTTTCTTGTAGTCGAAAAATTCCTCTCCGCCCATTTATTGTACTCTTCTCTTAGGCGAGAGCTTACTCAATTCCTTTCAAAAAATTTATTTTAATACTAGAAATAGGCGTTTTCTCGATGAATGTTCATGCAGAATTTTTTTTTTTTTTTTAAATTGGGATTCTGACGAAAAACTGTCGAAAACTGTTTTCGACGAGCATATTTCCGATTGAAGTTCGTCGTAAAATGCGTAATTTTTAGTAGTGAATTTGTCTTAGATGTACGAGACAATGATTTCACAATTTGCATGCTACATTAAAGAAAATAACTCCTTCGTGGGGTTTGGCTAGACACAAACTTTGAAAAAGAAAGAAAGACTTTCAACGTATATTAAAATTTAAAAGCACATTTAGAATTTGTGGTTCTTACATATCATGGCATTTCTGTGAATTAATTTTGTTATTAATGTGGATTTTTTATTAGGTAACTCGTTTCAAGTGTGGTGGAGTCTCCTTAGGATGTGGAATTTTCCATACATTATCTGATGGTATTTCATCCATTCATTTCATCAACACGTGGTCAGAAATCGCACGTGGACTCTCCGTCGCCGTCCCCCCGTTCATCGACCGGACCCTCCTCCGTGCGCGGGACCCACCTACACCTGCCTTTAAACACGTCGAGTATCACCATCCACTGACCCTAAAGAATGTTCACGATCAAGTTAACAGCCCAAAGTCCAGTACCACTGCCATGTTTAAGATCACAAGTGACCAACTTACCCTACTCAGGACCAGGTCGGAGCACGAGGGTAGTACTTATGAAGTCCTCGCGGCCCACATTTGGCGTTGCACGTGCAAGGCACGTGGCCTAGACGATGACCAATTGACAAAGTTACATGTTGCTACAAATGGTAGGACAAGACTTTTTCCTCCTTTACCACAAGGTTACTTAGGAAATGTTGTTTTCACAGCTACACCAATTGCTAAATCTAGTGAACTTCAATCAGAGCCATTGACAAAAACTGCACGAAGAATTCACGATGCGTTGGCAAGAATGAACGATGAATATTTAAGATCGGCGATAGATTATCTCGAATTAATGACAGATTTATCAAAATTAATCCGAGGGCCGACGTATTTTGCTAGTCCTAATCTTAATATTAATAGTTGGACTAAGTTGCCCGTTCATGATTCAGATTTTGGATGGGGAAAACCAATTCACATGGGACCTGCTTGTATTTTGTATGAAGGGACAGTGTATATATTGTCAAGTCCAAATGATGACAAGAATTTGAGATTGGCTGTGTGTTTAGATGCTGATCATATGCCACTTTTTGGAAAATACTTGTATGATTTTTGAGAGACAACCTTTGCAAATATTTCCAAGAAAATGGGACATGAATTGATGATCTCTGTATCGTTTCAATTTTATCAATGTCCCTGAGGGAACGGGTCATGATTGTGTCTGGTTGGATTAGATATGTTTAACTTTTTATTTGTTAATTGTGGGTTAAGTTGTCAGTTTTTTCAAATTCTTCCTCATGAATTGATGATCTCTGTATCGTTCCAATTTTATCAAATGTCTCCGAAGGATAGGTCGTGATTATCTCTAGGTGTGCTTGAGTTTTGGTGTGGTTGGATCATATATGCATAACTTTTTATTTGTTAATTTTTTATTTTTTTTTATTTTTTTGTGTGTGTGTGTGTGTGTGTATGCGTTTGGGGACAGCGAAGTAAAAATGTTTTCTTTAATTAAGGCGGTATCCGGAATAGCTTTGCGCACCTCGACTAATTCCATCGGTTACCTGGAACCTAGAGGCAATGAAGTAAAAGTATTGATAAGCTATTTCTTGTTTCTTGCCGCCCTTCTTTTTATTATGCTGGACCGGTTACCAAAGATGCTAAAGATCGTCTTACTACTACTTTGTCATTAAATTTGTACAATGTGCTATATCTGCCTTATCTCTTATGTGAATTCTTCATGTATAACACACTTGAGCCAATATTCTATATGGCAATACTTGTCTATAGGAATGCGTATGAGTTGGTGTTGCCCTAGTTAGTTCACTGAATATCTTTTGAAATTCTGAAGAGCCTTTCAGTTTCCTTCACAAATCAATGGAAGGTTTACTCAGTGTTGTCAAAGGCTAAACTCTAAAAAGCACAATTTAAGGATGAGTTTTAAGTTTTTTTTTTTTTAAAAAAGGCGTAATGAATGGTAAAAAAAAAAAAAAATCTAAATGTAATTCAAGAAACATAACAAGTTCATCCATAATGTTTCCATTAACAGTTTAATACGCTTATTAGCCGATTATATTCGTTGTTTAGTATTGCTCGATTCAAGGTAGAACCCATGAACAATGAGGCGCACGCCTTATAGTGTCTTTGAAATGAAACTTAAGTGATGCGAAGCGCCCTCCCTGAGCTTTTCTCAGCTTCAAGGCTTAAGCGCGCTTTAAATAAGCCTTGACAACACTGGTTTTAATTCAAGAATTGCTAGGTAATGAACTTTTTTGAGTATTTTGTTACAGTACAAGTGATAGAAAGTCCTATATAGAGCAAAACTGAAAGCTTTAACACCTCCACATGACGTTTGCAAAGTGAGCTTCCATCAAGCAGTTTTTCATTGAAGAATGTTAAAGGATGATAGTCAAGTAAATGCAACAACCCTCGACAGAATATAAAAGAGGACCACAGGTCTGTGTAACCACTTCAACAAACTCACATGGGCACTCCTCAGCATAAGGACAATCTCTCAAATAGACATGTTAATGTTGTTAACTAGTTTTTCTTTTCTTTGTTGATTCTTCTTGATGAAATTTTCCATGTTGCACACTAAGTTACTTACGGATGTATGAATGCAGTCTGGGAACTCTTTGGTGTGACCACCCATCCGAACAAATAGGGTCAATAGTTCAGCATTAGAGCTATTAGGCCGTAACATTTAGCAAAAGTGATTGTGGTTCGAAACCTTCAAGGAACGAAACACAAGTTCAAGAAGGTTCATGTGAGAACATAACTAATACGAGATTAGTGGGTCCAGTGGACTCCAGATAGCATGACGGAACGGAACAACAGCATCCATTGTCTTTTCTCTAAGAAACTTAAATCCATCAAAGGACATGCTTGGACAACTCTTCTTGATAAATGAGAATCCAAAAGAACAGTCAAACCATAGCATGTAGTTGAGTGTCATCAATGTGAAGTCCAACAAACAAAGAACACAAAGTCCATAGCTTGACCAGAAAACTGCTGAAGATATATGCTATTCAATGTAGAGAACGAATTACACTGACTACATCTCGTTGCTAGCAATGAACGTATCGTGTGCGCGTATTACATGTATAAGAAGATTCTTTACACACAAAGGATAACGTAAACCTACATGTCAACAGAAATTTGACCTAGTAAGGCCAGTTCAAGTTTGACAAAATTTTCTTACCACATTTAACTGAATGGTGAAAGATGGATCAAACCCTCAAAGCTACAGGGTCTTGCCATGATATTTTTCGTTTTCCCACCTGAGAAGTGTTTTCTCCAACGTTTCTACAGACCAATAACTTTAAATCGTTGTGCTGATCATCATTGACGCTACGAATAAGACTTCTCTTTGGCTCCTCAAACTGCACCTGATCAATATTTACTTCTGTTTCCTCTTCACCCATCTGTAGAATTAGAAAGTCTAGAGGTAAAAGATGTAAAAAAGGTAGAGAAAATGATTAGAATGGTCCCTTATTTATGGTGGTAGGTTCAAAATAATCCTTTTAAGTAAACTTGAGCAGTATTAGTGAGCACTTTTGGTGTGCATTAAATATTTATCAAACCTTGGTTATTAAATTTAATCAGAATTGTAAAAATAAAAAGAATTTAATGGGACTCGCGTTTGAAAGTACAATTTTTGCAAATTATGTAGTTTTTGGTCTATTTCAAGAGTTTGATGTAACTTTTAAGGTTGCAGTTTTGTTATTATCTATTTTTTGTCTGGTGTAGTTTTCTCATGTTGTGGTTCCTGGTTTTGACAAAAAAAAAAAAAAAAAATCTGGTGTTTCTAGTTAAATCTTTTTTTTTTCCACAGATCCAATTAAATTTAGCAATCAAAGTTTGGTAAATATCTTACAGAGATCAAAAGTGCATGCTTTTGGTAATATTAAAGGACCAAAATTGCTAAGGTAATACTTAAAGGACTATTTTGAACTTTCAATCAGAAATAAGGGACCATTGCTGTTATTTTCTCTAAAAAAGTATAACACACACAAAATAAATGTAAAGTGTGCTTGATGCTTAATTTTACTACATACCGAGATTTCATTCAAATCGAAGACCGGAGCACGAGTAGGCAATGCAGCTTCTTTGCCACTATGACCATTTTCCTGATTTAAATCAAAAGCAGGCAAGCTGCTCCGTGAGATAGCATTGCTTGCAATGTATAATCTCTCGTTCTGCTTCATCATATCATAGGCTGGAGGTCCTTTTCGGGATGGAACTTCTTTTCCATTATATACTCTAGATTTATGGTCCAACTCCACTCCTCCACCAAATTTCTGTTTTTGGTTCACATGAATATCAGGAGTTTTCTTGGAAGCAGCTACTTTTGCAACCTGTATCCTTCCGTTCTGTTTTAGTCCAGGAAGAGGGGGCAATTTGTTTAGCTTGGCCTCTTTTTTGCTAGTAATAACTTGATCCCTTGACCTACTTTTGGGGTAGGTTTCTATGTTTGATAGTGATACTAGCTCTTGCCCTTTTTGAGGACTTAAGGACTTTGATTGCAATAGATGCTTATGCCTCTGGCGTAGGAAACTGCACATTTATGCGAAAAAACTGCACTTAGATTCAAATAGTGCATGCATTTTTAGAAAATGCATATGTACAGAAGTGCAATTCAGTCATGATTACATCAACTCAATAAAAGGATATGTACCTGCTCAAGATATCATCTTGCCCCCTTATGTAGAAATCATTGATAATATACAACAAATAGCTAGTTTAACAGAACAAATAGAGAGAAATCGTAGATATTTTATTAAATCACCACGTAACTTTCAAGATGGAAGATATCCTATGGATGTGGTATGTGTATCCATGCCTATATAAAATGTGAATCATAGTATTCGTTCTTATGAGAATGGGAATGAAAAACAAGAGATACGTTTTTTCAAAATATGGACAATCGGAAGTTTAACTCCAAAAGAAGCACTTCATGAAGAATCCCATGAAATGCAGAATAAGGAACTCCAACATAATGACCGGAGGAATTCTTTTCCCTTAATTGTATTATCCAAGATATGTTGTTTTAACTTACCGAACTTCAGCTAGTAATCTTAATTTCCGCAGCTTTGAATCCTCCAATTTGTGCCTTATACCATCAGTTTCCTGTAAATTGTAGGTTACATGTGTTAATCACAAATACACATTATCATTTACTCTATTATAAAAATAAAACAGCCTTGCAGTTCAAAGTATAGCATGATCATAATGGAAAACAAGCTAAAATTTGTTGCCCTGATGCATTGATCTCACTAAGAGTGCAACACATGATGTGTGGTTTAGGTGCATGTCATGGGCTCCAAGTTCCAACCCTGCCTCAAACAAAAACCTAGTCTTTGTAGAGGGTGAACCCATCATCCACTGAGTTTCGAGCCCACTAGCTTTGGGAATTTAAAAACATAACAAGCTAAGAGTTCTCTCTCTCTCTCTCTCTTTTTTTTTTTTTTTTTTTTTTTTTTTTGGGTTTCACATCCAGTGTCCAATAACTGCATTGGGCTCGACTAATCCGGATGTTTGTCGTGTAAGACTCAATTAAGGGGGAAGCGCTCCCTTATATTATTCTTTCCATACCCAGGGCTCAAACCCGAGAATCATATCCATCTTACCACAACCCTCGCGCATAACAAGCTAAGAGTTTGTTCTAGACATAATTCCTAATATCTCTTAGGACAAAAAAACACAAATAGATTCAACCAAGGCAGATAAACTCAATAAAGGAGTGATGAAAAGGGTAAATTCAGACAGAAATGGAACAAACAGACACCAAATGAATCATTAATAAGAAACAGATCAAACACCAAACAAGTTCCTACACCAAAAGACACCATATTTCTAACAACCAAAACCAAGAAACTCCAACAGAAAACAACTAAATCAAAACAAAAGCACGGATCTTTAAAACAAATGATAAAAAATAAAAACAATTCAGCACACCAAAGACACAATTTTTTTTAATACCTTTTGGAGTTCTTGATAGTCCTGCAATAGTATCTGATGCTTCCTAGCCTTTGGTTCCTCAAAAACACCATAAGATGATGATTCCAAAGCAACCCTTTTCATCTTCTTAGACATATCAGATCACAAATTTATCCCTTAACCAAAAAAGATTAGATCTTGGAGAATATAAAGAGACAAAAAAGTTTGAAAAGAAAAACAAGAAAAGGAGGCAGAGAAGAGAGAAAAAAAAGAGA
Source organism: Lycium ferocissimum (assembly GCF_029784015.1). Taxonomy (NCBI): domain Eukaryota; kingdom Viridiplantae; phylum Streptophyta; class Magnoliopsida; order Solanales; family Solanaceae; genus Lycium; species Lycium ferocissimum. Next base: position 40,868,637 of record NC_081350.1, on the reverse strand, counting down.
GAAGAAACAATAATAGTACAACAAAACAAGGCCAAAATAAAGGAGTAGTTGTAAGAAAGAAAATAAAGAGAGGTGATGAGAAGGTTCTTGTTTTTCTTTGTGAATAAACTCTTGACCAAGACAAAGTAACAAACCCCAAAAAGCCCACATAAATGGAGAAGGAAAAAAATATAGTATACTTATTATACATTGTTGTTGTTTTTTGTTTTAGGAGAGACAGTGAAGTTGATGAAGATTGGGAAATTTTTTTGGGATGTTGCAGAAGGGTAATTATGGCAAAAAAGATTGTATCTTTATGGTCATATCATATGCTGTAATGTATGAGGTGAAGTTGGAAGACGTATGAAGACATCTCCTCTTTACTATATACTCTAATGAGTCTTATGTTTTTCTTTTCTTTTTTTTTTTTTTTTTTTTTTGTACATAAATTTTGGTCCAGTTGGGCCATTAGAAAGAAAGAAAGAAAGTAGGTGTGTGTGTAGTTTTTGTGTGTGTGTGTTTTTTTTTTTCAGTGTGTGTGTGTGTGTTTTTTGTCCAGTTGGGCCATTAGAATGAAAGAAAGTAGGTGTGTGTGTGTAGTTTTGTTTTTTTTTTTTTTTTTTTTCTGTCTCTGTGTGTGTGTGTGTGTTTTTTTGGTCCAGTCGGGCCATTAGAATGTAAGAAAGTAGGTCTCTGTGTGTGTGTGTAGTTTTTGTGTTTTGTGTGTGTGTTTTTGTCTTTTTCAATGTCATCTTCTTTGTGGGCTGATTCTTGATGAGGATAGTAACAGGGGAAAGGATAAATATATAGATTTAATACAGACATAGTATTATATCATTCATATAGAAATAGAAAAATAGAAAAAAGAGGTAAGTGATGACTCTATGACTTATGATATGGGATTTTTAGAAAGAGAGTGTGGGTATTTTTTAGAAAGAGAAAGAGGGACTGTGATAGCCATGAATTTTTCTGAAAAAAAGTATAGGGAGAGAGAAATCTGCAGTTGTTGGAAAGTGCCTTGTTTTTAGGCTGATGTTTTGATGGTGATGGGCTTTTTTCAAATTATTATAAGTATATCCTTATGTGAAAGTACTTTTCTGCCCTCCATCTTTTTTTTTATTTTTAAATTCTATCAGGTTTCAAGATTCATCAATTATTATCACCAGCCATTGAGAAAAAAGTTTGGCAACCATGCTTGTGAAGATTTCTTTCTACAGTGGAGCCATTAAATTTTGTGGTGTTATGTGGGCCATCTAGTCATGTTCCTTTGATTATTGATTGAGTTAAACCTAGCTAAACCTAAGCAAAGGTGCTCTTACCTTTTTTGTGTTTTGGGGTTTGTTGTATGCACTTCGATTATTCCAATAGATATTTGTACCTTTTATCAGCTCATTCATCTACCAAAAGTTCAACGGAAGAAATCATCTACTATTTTTAACTTACATTGGAATGTTGGCCATCAAAGATGTGTAGTGAAACAGTAAAGTTTAAAGTTATAATATCTGTATATAATATCTAGTATATAATTTTTTAAACATCAAACCAAACCATTGCTAAAAATTTATATACCAAACCAAACCAATAAAATTCGGTTTTTCAACCTCGAGGTTTCTTAAGGTTGTTCGGTTTCAATATTCTCACATTTTTTCGGGGTTTTTTTTTCTAGATAAAAACATCGAAATGTCCTAGTAAGATATAATTATATAATTAAGGTGTTTCTTAAGAAAATAACACAAAATGTAATAACATTGTATTAAAATATTCAATAAAACTAATATAAAATAAATATTGCTAATTACCAAGCCATAAAAGAAAATGACCATAATTAAAAATACTAAGTCATGCTAAAATAAGTATTAATTAATGAAAAAAAAACTTAAGTTATGTATTTTTACTCTCTAAATCAATTATGAAAAACTAAAGAATAGATATCCAATATTATTGTCATTCCTAGTAGTAAATTGAATTTCTTTTGTTAGGATTAGCGATTGAGTTGAATAATTTATTTGACTAACATCCATAGAAATAAAACTTATCACATTCAAAATTCTAAATTCAAGTAATATGATAATAGATAAAAAAATTACGAAAAAATTTAAGAATATTTATAAATTACTTTACAAATAAATATTTTTATGTACAAAATATTTTAAAAATTGAATACATGTAATGTCGGGGTTGGTTTTCGTTCGCTTGACTTTTTTAAAACCAAACCAAACCAATTTTTTTTTTTCCAACACCAAACCAAGTCAAACCAAACCACTAGAAAATGTGAAATCAAATTAATCGGAGATAATAAGTGTGCGCAGCTTAATTACCAACATTTTTGTATTATCAAATAAGAAAAACAATGTGGTGACTGGAAAATTTCCAGAAGAGTCCAAAAATGTGAAATCAAATTAATCGGATTAGTGAATTACCAACATTTTGATTATTAAGAAAAACAATGTGGTGACTATTCCAATCTAAACCCCGCCATTCCTGTCTTAGCTCTCAGAACCAATGCTATGCCAAAGAGGTGGCAATTCTTTCATCAGATCCATCTGTATTTTTGAATGCACAAAAGCAAATTTTGATTTCAAATTTATTTTAAATGTGGGATATGAGTTTCTTGAAGTTTGGTAACCTTCTCCAAAAATTTTGTTTGTTGCATCTATTAGCAAAACAAACAAAAGTATATAATGGATGTAGTATACACATTAATAGTTTATTTTTTATTATACAATAAAAATATAAGTAAACTTTATCCATCATAACTTTATTTTTCTAGTTAGTAATCTCACGTTTTATAGGCAGTTATCTGAATTTCTCCTTATAACTTTATTCTTCAAGTTACTAATCTCACATTTTACATACAGTTATCTGTAGTGACGTGACATCAAGTGTGAATCTATCGTATAAGTTGTGGATTCGACACAACTTAATAATCTTATTTTAGACTGTGTGTTTGTGTTAAGAAATTCACGTGATATGTATAAAAGATCTACGTGATAATGTACAAATTCTTTTAATGGATCGAGAATGAGTTAAATGAGTGGGTTTAGAAAATGAAACAAGTATTTGTTTCTAAGCTTGTCACGTGTTAGTCCGTTAAAATTAAGGGTGAATTTGTGCCAAAGTATAATGGAAGGGGTAATATTTGGACCAAAAAGTATAACGGGAGGGGTATATTTGGACTGAAACTGAAACGAGGGGTATAGTTAAACTATTTTTTACAGTACATAGGTATATTTGGCGCTTTTCCGTATTTAGAAGCGTACAAGATACAACAACAACAACAACAACAACAACAACATACAAGTGTGTCTCACTGGCGTCTGAGAGTGAATATATATGCAGGATCTTATTTCTACCTTTATGGGATAAAGAGACTGTTTTCGATAGATTCCTAGCTCAAAAGAAACATAGTCAAATGCAAGAATGTAAGAGAAAAAACACAACAATATATCAAGATACCAAATAAATGGAAAGAACACATGGTAATACACACATAGGGAGAAGGATACTAGTATAAATAGTAGAAATATTCAGCGTTATATTGATATTATTAAAATTTGAGGGGGCAAAAGTAAAGTTTATCCAGAAGTATTACAACCTCGGACTCATAAAGAAGCATTAAAGATATTTTTTTTCATAATAAACTGAAACAATATCCATAATTCAAAACAAAAAAAAAAAAACTACTCATTTCCTTGAAAAAAAAATATTGTGTGAAAAAATGGGGTCAACAAGTGCTTTCACAACTGGGATTTCAAATCTTCATAGCTTCACTAAGCACAATTACTGTAAGTTCTTTTTTTATATAATTAAGTTTTTCAAGATTAAATTTTTTTGGTAATTTTTAGTTTAAAGAACTATGGGTTTACTGTAAAAGACAAGTTATTTGATATTAAGATGAATATAGAGGATTCATTACAAGTGAATTATTTTCAGACCAAACTAGAAATCTTGATTTATTGCATACAATTTTTTTGCTTTGGTTAGTGATGATTAGGGGTGTCAAATGGATGGGGTGGGATGAATTTGGGCAGGTCAAAACGAGTTGAGTTAATAAATGGTCGGGTTAATGACTTGAAAGGGTTGCGCAAGTCATGCTTTCTTGGGCTACCCCTTGTAATTATGTGTAAGTTGTGTGCTATTTAAAAAATGAGTTACTTGGTACTTGTTGCTGGTGGGAGGTGACAGGTATCTCGTGGAATCAGACTGAGCTTGTGCGCCCTAAAAAAGAAGAAGAAAGAGATGTTGCTTGTTTGTGTGTGTGGGTTTTTGGGTGGGGGGGGGGGGGGTTGGAGAGTTATGTTGATAGTTTACCGAAAGCCCTAAAAAAGTTAAAGAAGGCCAGGCCATTGGCTTTCTTGATGTAAAGCTAGAAACTTTCTTTGTTGAAAAAGGATAATTTTGATGGTAATCACAAAACTTTCCATCAAAAGGGACGGTTTGGGATGAATTTAGGCAGGTCAAACTGAGTTGAGTTAGTAAATGGGCGGGTTAATGACTTGGAAGGGTAGTGCGAGTCATGTTTTCATGGGTTAATTTTGCCACCCCTAGTGATTATGCGTAAATTGGTGTTATTTAAAAAATGAGATGTTGCTGATGGGGGATTATGGTGATAGTTTACAGAAAGCCCTGAAAAGTTAAAAGAGAACCATTCGGTCAAAGCTATTAGCTATCTTGATATAAAACTAGCAACTTTCTTTGTTGAAAAACGCTAATTTTGCTGGTAATCACAAAATTTTCCTATCCGTGGAAGTTCTATATACATACAACAGCAACAACATACCAGTGTAATCCCACAAGTGGGGTCTAGGGAGGTTAGAGTGTACGCAGACCTTACCCCTACCTTGGGAGGTAGAGAGGATGTTTCCAAACAAGTTCTATATATACACACACAATCACAAAATTTCCACAATATATATTTTTGTTAAGCTTGCGCCCATTGCCATAAAGGAGTATTGCAGTGGCTGATGTAGCAAAGAGTTAACGGATTCAGGTGAACCCACTATTTTCGACATGGAGTATAATATACATGTGAAGAATCACTAAAATTTCAAAAAGAAAAAAAAAAAATTGAACCATAATTTCAGAAATGTAATTGGTTCAATGGTAGAAATCTAAAAGTTGAACCCTTAAAATTTAAATCTTGGATCTGCTTTTGAGAAGTAGTGGTATAGGCCTTTGTCCTGACATTTTTCTTTCCATTGCCGTATGCGAACCATGATATGTCTTAGTAAACCTTTAATTGCAATGGGAAAAATCTTATTATCTTTTTAATTTTTCCATCAACTGCCACCGATTCTCGTTGTACCTGCAGATTATGTGTTTTTCATTTCCTTCACATGTGTTGAAGTGGTTGTGAAGGTTTGTCAGTAATGAATAAGTTTGATAGGGAGTAATTTATTCAAGCGCAACGAAATATACTAACCTTCCTATAACTTGGACCAATGTGCCTTTATCAACAAGAGAAAGAGCTCATAGAGGTTGGTGGGAGTCTATTGGCCAGTAAAAAAAAATAAAAAAATGAGATAATAAATTTTGAAGCTCGGTTAAGTTTGTTGCTTTCACAATGAGATAACCGTTTAAAGAAATTAAAGAAATGGGGCTTCATCTTTGTCACAAGCCCCTCGTGAAAATATAGATAATGCACCTAGTGCTTTGTAAATAAATCATCCCCAGATGGCATCACTTATCAAAAAAAAAAAAAAATTATTGGCGTGTGCTTCTTTGTTTTTGTTTCTTTTTTTGTTTCGATGAAGCTACTGTATGTACTCTATAACAATTTTCATGAATGATATATGATACCAAAGTAAGCAGAATAGTATAGAGTATATGTGGTAGCATCATCAAAAAAAAAAAAAAAAAAAAAAAAAAACTGGTAATAAAAAAGCACAGACCAATAATTATAGTTGCCTAGAGCTTTGATAAGTGATATTGTATAGGGAATGATTCATTTGCGAAAGCACTAGGTGCATTATCTACACTCCTTGGTTTTCTTATCCTCTACTAATATAAAATGTATTCATCAATTGTTCTCGAGAAATTATATTTATAAAAAGCGAAATGTCGTGATTATTTATATGCTTCAAGAATTTCTTTTATAGTGAATAATTTATTTTCTAACCAAATGTTGTTATTGATTTGAACTTAAACATGACAACAAGATCTGATTTTTAAAGTTGAATAGGGCAAATATTTTAATATACTTTGTGAACTTTACTAAATTATGATTCGTAAATGCAAATAATTTGAAGAAACATTAGCTATAATTTCTCTGCATAGGTAAATATTTCAATACGCTTAATGAATTTTCCTAAGCTATGATTAGTATCGTGAATATAATTTGAAGAAACATTAGCTATGTACCAAATATTTTTATTTTCTTTAGTACGACTAAATAAAATTCAACTTGAAAAAAGAAAATGTATTAATGTGCTTATTAAAATTTATTGAGCTATAGTTTTTAAGGGAAAAGGGCCAAATTTACCCCTCTACTTTAATATATTGTTTATAGCTATCCTCCGTTATACTATGTGGCCAAAGTTACCCCCACCGCTAAGAAAGTTCTCAAATATGTCCTCAGATTAACAGATCCTCCCAATTTCCCTTTCATTTGTCCAAATTCACTTGATTACATCTAACCTGTAACCCACATAACCAATTCCAAATCATCAAAAGGGTTGCATTTTTTGTTTTGGGTTGGTGCTTTCTTTGTTAATCTTTAACACATTTAACTGAACTTAAAAGAGATGAAGATGGAAGCTAAAGATTGGTCATTCATTATAGTCATGCATATAGTAATGAAGAACCTTGGCCTAGTGGTGAATGAAGTGGGTTGAGAACCATGAGGTCTCGTGTTCAAATCCCAGTAGAGACAAAAGACACTAGGTGATTTCTTCCCATATGTCCTAGCTTAGTGGACAGAGTTACTTGGTACCTTGTGTTAGGGGGAGGTGGCGGTACCTCATGGAATTAGTTGAGGCGTGCAAGCTGGCCAGGACACCATGATTATTAAAAAAAAAAAGTAATGAATAACGTATTGTGCTAAAAGAGCACAAAAAGAAGACAAAAGATGAGGTTGGAAATGAAATATACATTTATCATTTTACTTATAAACTAAGTTGCTGGGTATCTTCACTTTTGGTAGCGCACACGTGTCGACACGACGTGGGTGTGGGTGTCAAGAAAGATACAATGATTTTTGAAATCAAAACAAAAGCTAGAGTGATATCATAATTTTTAATCGTCAAAAGATATTTGTATTAAAAAGTCAGCAACTTTAAATTGAATGTGCAATGAACTCAAGAAGTCTATCATGGCATATTATTTGTAATAGCCACGTTACACCCGAAAAACAGTAAGGAGATGCATCTGTACTTGATAATAATTACAGATTTGAACTTGCTCTCAAAAATTCGTGCGTTGTTTTCCTTCAAAATATCCAATATATTTTTCCATATTCTTATAACTCTATTTTTAGATATTTGAATTATTTTTAGCCGAATCCGCACCGTATCCATGATCTGTATCCCCGAATCTTAAAATTTAGATCATGAAGGATCTGACCTCTAGATTCTCTCCCGTGCCGGACGCCTGCATTTGAGTATGAGCAACTTAGCTCATAATCGATGTAATTGGTGGCCGTCTATATAATTTATTTGATGGACGATCTGTGTTTTCTTGATCATTTTGTCAGTTTTTCATTGATAAAGAAATGGATACTTGAGTGGAGTATAATATAATTGGATTCTGACGCTTCTAATTCCTTTAACATAGCCTCTTACCAAGGAGGCGTAAAACAACTGATAAGATGCAGCTTCGTGAACACTGTCTAAGTTCTTTACCAAATGCTGACTACTAGGACTTAAACTACTGAGCCAAATGTGCTGAGGACAAATAGAAGCATAGCCGAAGTGTTTAAGGTAGAAGTGGATGTGCAGAATTAGAAAATTAATCGTTCAAATACTGATTGTGGATCTGCGCTCAGGTGTAGGTGTAGGTAGTTCTGCATTAGGAGGAAAATCTGTATATGCCTTGATGGTACCAGATATGAAGTTATACATTTGTACATGCCTTTGTCCTATCATATTTTTTTCCATGGCCGTGTGCAAACGAAGGTACATCTTAGTAAACCTTTAATAACAATGGGAAATTCCTATCAATCTTTTGAGTTTCTCCTTCAACAGCCACTGAATCCCCCTTATCTGCAGATTATGTGTTTTTCATTTCCTTCACAGGTGTGGAAGTGTTTGTGAAGGCTTGATTCAGCAATGAATAAGTTTGAGGGGGAGTACTTTTGTTTTAAGCTATACATATATAAACCTTCGTATTACTTGTACCAATGTGCTTCTATCATCAAGAGAAAAGGCTCATGCTTTAGGTTGATGCTTTACCATCAGGCTGTGTTCCAGACATTTTTTTGAAAAATCTTCTGGATTTAGAGAGAAATGGCTTATATTTGAGTGTCAATATTTAGTCAAAGTTTCCTTCCATTTTAACATATATGTGTTGTTCAAGTATTACCTTCTTGGAGTTCTTTATTCAGCATTCAGTTTACTCTTACTAGTGCCATTAAGTCTTCTTTCATTTATACCTCCCAGGAAAAATTAAGCACCTAATGAAAAAGATATTATTCTACAATTTTGGTCTTTGCAGGCAAACCGAGTTCTAGTGTAAATCAAGTTGGTATGTGGACTTTATCACGATCCGGATGTCGAAAGGTTTTAGATAATCCCAGACCTCTGCAAATATGTGCTCTGTTTGGAGGAAAAAAGGACAATAATGAGCAGAACAATGATGCTTCTTCAAAGGTATCTGACTATATTCCTTTCGTTGTATAGTATTTTATTGGTTACATTGACATTGGATCTATCTTGTTTGATGACTTGTCAATGATCATTTTAAGCTATATATGCGTGCACATAAAGCTCATATTGCAAAATCTTCTTCTGGTAGCTTGCTAGTATTATCTCTGCAATTAAAAGATTGTGTTGTTTGGTAATAAATTTGACAGTAAACTGAAGCTCTTTAAAGAAACATTGTTGCTTTTGGGAGTTTTATATCGAAAATGTTTTAGCAATTTTGAAGAAACTCCTTGGGGATGAAAGATATCAATTCTTGTTATTGTCATTATTACCCTTAATTATGAGTAGTGGATCACACGATACAAAGATGAATGGACAGCCTTGAATTCACTTCTCTTTGTTCAAATTCTCGTGATTTCAAGTGGCCCCGAGGGTTGGCAATCATCAATCCTGTCATGAACTAACCGTGGGTAGTACAAGTGTTTAACCTTGAACTTCTTGAGTCTTGATTAATGCCTATTTCTCCCCTAAACTATCATCATTTGGTGTCTCTTCTTGTATATGGGCAAACTTTCCCCTTTCTCTTAATATGCAGCAAAATGTTATGGGATAACTTTATTAGATGAAAAACCTATTAAAATGAGTCCACATGGCACAATGAGTTCATAGTAGTTCTTGAACACAATAGTTTAGGTATGAAACTCGCAAAACAATGATAGTTTAAAGGGGGTTTTAACCTATGCACCCAACGTGTTGGAACTCTTTGGAGGAGCTTTTGGAGCGTGATATTCACGTAGCATGTCATATTCCTCTAAAGGGTATTTTAATAAGAGTTCATTGTTGTTCAGGGGGGTTCTGTGAACATTCAATAGTTTAGGTAAGGAACTCGCAAAACAATGATAGTTTAGGTTTTTTTTAACCTATTCACTCTATTCGTAAGGTTTGTCATGTTTCCCATTCTAGCAAAATTTCTGCCTCGAGCACCCATTTGGAAAATGGATCTTATGCCTCTCACATGAAAGTAATCATCGTTGTGTCGTATTCGCACATCAAGAACCTAATCTGGTTTATTGTCGTTGATGATGTTGTTTTGGCACCGGACTTGTACACTAACAAAAAGGCTCGTTAGGCTCAAACCTTGGATAACCATGAGTGGAAGTGTTGGCGATCCAATGTAACAACGAACTCAACTTTGTTATCATAAAAAAGTAGAGGAAGTTTAACCTTTTGTTATCACTGAAAAAGTGAGTGAAAGTGTTGATTATCCAATGAAACAACTCAACTTAAAAGTGACATATTCGTCCATTTAACCTTTTTCTTCTATGCTTGATGGCTAGTATGTCATAAAGTGTCAAATCGAAGTTTCATGGTTCTCAAAATTTGGATGGCAAAGTGCAAGTTATTTAAATCCCTCAGAGGTCATGCAGACTTAGCAAAAAAGTAAACACAATCACAATGGAAGCAAAATATCCATATATGTGATATCAAGTAGTGGTATTTATATTATCCGCAGGGCTTTTGTGTGGTGGTAAGAGTCCATAGTGTGACGTGTTTGTTAGGTACATGTAACAAGTTCGAACCCTGCATCAGACAAAAACCTTGTAAGATGGAGAAGGTTAGAGGGGCGGGTTCATTACCGACCAAGTTTTGAATCATGCGCCACTAAGCCTCGGGGATTTCTCCCTTTTTTTAAAAAAAAAAAAAAAAATAGTGAAAATCTGTTTTTACACTTAAATTAGGTAAAAGTATTGGCATTTGTTACCATTCTCAAAAACCAATTAAAAAGACAATTAGTTGGGATCATTTGCGAACAAAATAAATGAGTCTAATGGAACAGAATGAATATTCAGGGTTCATATAATGGACCCAACTTGTATAAGCTGATCCTCCTCAGCCTAAGCATGCTTACATGTTCAACTTTCTTATGTTTCACCTGTTGGTTCACTTATCAAAAATGTTTTGTTATTCACTGTAACCAACCTCGGTTTTTTTATATTGATCTTAGGCAGGTCTTTTTGGCAACATGCAAAACTTATACGAGACAGTGAAGAAGGCACAAAATGTGGTTCAAGTTGAGGCAGTGCGAGTACAAAAAGAGCTCGCTTTGTATGTTTCTATTAGTGTACTTTGTAATATGTTTTAACCTTCCCTTGAGCTATCAATATGAGAACAGCATGTATCACCTTCTACTTATTCTGTCTTGGTGGTTTGTATTTTCAGAGCAGAGTTTGATGGTTACTGTGAAGGTGAACTAATCAAGGTATGCTCTTTTCTTGGTTTTTTTTTTGTTTTTTTTTGGTTTTTTTTTTGTTTTTTTTTTTGGTGTCATCTGACTGAAGAAATCACTTCTACTTTACCTAACTGAAATAGGAATTCAACTGCTCCGGAAATTAAGATGAAATCTGGGGACCAATCTTACTTGACAACTTAAGTGTTGGATCTAGGGGTGGTAAAATTAGCCGATGAAAACATGACCCTTTCAAGTATGTGACCCGCCATTAGCTCAGCCCATTTAAGCCCATCTAAAAATTTGGGCTGATGGACCCATGGAACCTTGTCAAAATATTTTCAAAAAGACATTTTTTAAATTTGATATGTTATATACAGCAATAATAAAGGAAAAAATAGTTTTATTAGGTGCTTAAAAATTTATAAAAGAACAAACAAAGAAATTAAAACTTAGTAAGAATTGGCGGGTTCTTTTTAACCTATTTCCAGTGTTTCCGTCAAATTAACTTTTTAAATATTCGCGGATCAAAGTGTCCATTTATTAACTCAAAGGATTTTAACCCGTCCAAATCCAGCTCGACCTGCCCATTTGACACCCGTAGTTGGATCTGTTTGTTGACTGGAACAATTAAAGTATTAAACAACCTTTGTTTTAGACATAGAATGCTCAGGGCTGGCCTAGTAGTTCTTGTAGCATTTCTTGCCAAAACCTTCGTTTGACTTGTTTGGGACTGAGGCATTGTTGTTGTTGACAGATCATGATAACTTGAAAATGTTAGAGGAATTCTAATGTAGATACATTTTTATGGGAACTTATCAATATTTACACCATTTGCAGGTAACGCTGTCTGGGAATCAACAACCGATACGTACTGAAATTACTGAGGCTGCCATGGCATTGGGGCCAGAAGTGAGTATATATTGCATAGATTATCTTATTTGACCTGTCAAAATGTGTTAACTTGATGCTTTACAGATGATTCCCAATTATTAATCATCTTTTGCTCTATGCATCACACAACCATTTTATAATCAACTATCCTCGGTACTCTTAATTTGTTCATGCTTGGTCTTTGACATACAATTTCTTTGAACCATTCTTACCCGAGAAACCAAGATGTTTTTACTTGAACCATTCTTTGACATAATATTCATGAATGCATAGTTCCATCCTTCTTTTTAGATGAAGTAAGATGTTATATTGCTGGCGTCGAGAAGATGCTATGAGTACACTAAGGGAGGTGTTAGCTCCATTACAGCATGTTCTATACTATAAGCACAAGGAGCTAACCAAAATGCATATTTTCATCCTGACAATGCTAGTGTGAAGGACGTTTTACCTTTTCCAATCCCTCTTTTCTTCAGTTAGTGCTCTGTTTTAAGTTTGTGTAGTACACTAGCCAAGTCGTTTCTAATTCCTTTCTCATGAAAGGTGTTTGTCATTGGTAAGAAAATCCCACATTTCATGAAGAAATTTTCGGGCAAGGATTTGAGTTGTGTTGTTTAATTGGTATATACATTGTGGCTCTGTACAACAATATTTGAACTCCTGTGATTTGTGAAACTTCACTTGCCAAGTGTTTAAAAGGAGTCTGAATATTTTTCTTTTGCAGAAACTCTCACTTCTGATTACAGAGGCATACAAAGATGCACATCAGAAAAGTGTACTGGTAAGAACCTCAAACTTCTTCCTTTTACTCCCACTGTTCCATTTTATTTGACACACTTTTTAGACTGTAAAACATTATAACTGTAAACTTTCTATTTTACCCTTATATGACATGATTTTAAAGCCACAAAAATATCATGGCATGTGTAAGATCACTAATCCCAGAAATCTTTGTTTCTTTCTTAAACGCCATCCTCTATCAAAAGCCGTCCTCTATAAAATTAAACCAAGGTAGTAATTTTTTTAAACCGCCCACCAAAGGGGATGAACAATGGTACCCCAGGGCTTAGTTCAAGTGGCAAAGGTTGCGGGAGTTGAGGCCAGCGCCATGAGAACTAAGCTTGATATTTATGTGGAGAAGGGTAGAGGGATAGGTTCATTATCCCCGAGTTTCGAGGGCACTGATTTCTCTATGATAAAAAAAGGAGGGGGTGTGTGGGGAGGGAGGTGGGAAGAACAATGGCTCTCTTATCTACCCCCATGCGACACGAACCTCCAGCCTAACAGTTGGGGGTAGGGGCGATTCACCAACTGAGTAATCCTCACTCAACTTATATCTAATTCTACCCTCAGGTTTTTTAATTTTCTAATGTGGCCCTTATATTTCAGGCAATGAAGGAAAGAATGAGTGATCTTGCTCAAAGCTTGGGAATGCCAGCAGGCCTTGGTGAAGGATCCAAGCAATGAACATTGTCTCCACTGAGTTTCAATTTTGTACACTAGCAAACACAAGTGCATTTGCATCAACCTTATGAATACAATTTTTAATTATATTGTAATCTATTGGTAAGAGTATGCACTCAAAAGCTTTTAGATTGAATGTTTAAGTTCTTTTTCACTGAAGGAAAATTGTCATAGAGTTGAATCATCACTGCAAGAACTCCTCAAAACTGGAGCATAAAAGAAAATAAATCTGGCCCTTCCTCAGCTCTCGTGTGTAATGGGAGCTTAGTGCACCAGGCTATCCTCGGCCAGAGTCGGATGTAGCCTATATTTGATGGATTTAACTAAACTCAGTATTTTTGACACGGAATATAAGTATAAATATGAAAAATTCACTAAAACTTTAACAAATAATATCAAAAGTACAATGTATTCCGTGCAAAGAATAATGTTTACAAAAAATATTTACAATAATTTCAAAGGTACAATGTATTCCGTGCAAATAATCTTAAATATTGAACCCATCAAGTTCAAATCTCGAATCTGAAATCTATTCTTGTAAGGTTGACGTTACTTCGATCGAAGGTTTTGGGTTGTAAATATCTAAGTAAATGCTTCGTTTCTAAAATATGACATAATTTTGCATCAAAAAAAATCACTTTAGCAATCTATGAATTAATAAAACCCTTTAATGATTTTGTATTGTGAGGTAATTTACCCATATAAACTGATATTCAGGTCGACATATTTTCAAAATCATAGGATATAAGTCACGTATTTTCTTATACTTATACAATTCATAAAGGACAGTGCTTTACATGTTAATACATGAATATTATAAACATTTTTTTCAATTACATAAAAAATCTTATTTATATACCAAAAATTCCCACAACAACCAAATCAACTTCTCCATTTCCATTAAATTCAATTAAAACAAATCTGAAGTTTTAAATTGAAAACGAAAATATATTAATGTGTTTATTGACATTCACAGAGTCAAGTTTTCAAGTAAATCCAAAACTCTATTTTTACTTTTGTTATTACAATTTGGTATTCGAATTTCCAAATTCGATTAAGCTTAAATGTGTCGTATAAGACTCATTAAAAAGAAAAATGCTTTACCAGAATACTTCAAAATTTATAAGGCTTGAATACGATTAAAAAAAATAATAATCTTTTTTTGCCTTTATTTCTCACTCGATGCTCAGAACCAGTCTTAGGATTCGATTAAATTCGATCCGCCTAATAAAAACAATTTCAACTCGATGCTCGACATCGAAATCTCTAATTAAAGATAAACAGGATCCAAAGAGACTTAAATCTCCTTAATAGAGAAAGAACATAACTTAGGATTCAGCCTTAATCTTTATTTATTTTTATACATTTTATTTCTCTACAGTAATTTGTCCTCTTTTCACCAACATCTTATTACACATTTTTTCACATGAAATTCGTTACCAAAATAGGAAGTTACACATGTTATTTCGTTGATAACAATAAGGACATTTTAGTCAACACGTAGAAAAAAAAAAGTCAAATCTAACATCTTTACATATACATATAAATACACCAAGTAATTCATTTTGCCCTTTAATTTTTTCATTTTCATTTTTTTTCCCTTTCAATTCAATTCATTTCCTTTTTTTCTTCAAAGTTCTTCAAGAAAAATTAATAGGTATGAATAATTAACACCCTTTTTTCATCTACTTCAAATAGTAGATATATATTAATTCTCTTTTTGTTTTGTAATTCTTGTTTCTTTTTTTTCTTTTTCATTTTTGGGTTAGCTGGATTTTTTTTTTCCGATCTGGGTTGTTTTTAATTGTTTAAAGGGTGCTTGAATTTGTTTTTTTTTTTTAATAATTGTTTAAAGGGTGTTTGGATTTGGGTTTTCTTTATTTTTTGTTTAATTGATGTAATAAATTTTAAAAAAATGGTTTTTAATTGGTTGATTGTAGTTTGATTGCTTAAATTATTAAAATTTGGGTATTTTGTGGTTCGATCTCTATTGTTTTTTTTTTTGTTGTGTAATTGAGGAAATAAATTGATTTTTTTTTAAATTTTAATTGGTTGATTGCTTAAATTATGAATAATTAACATCCTTTTCTTCTACTTAAAGTTATAGGTATTAATTTATTTTTTTATTTTTTGTTTGATTTTTGACTTTTTTTGAGTTAAAAATGGATTTGTTATGTTGTTTTTGATCTGTTTTTTTTTTTTTTTTTTTTTTTTTAAATTGTTTAAAGAGTGTTTGGATTTGGGTTTTCTTTATTTTTTGTTTAATTGATGAAATAAATTTGATAAAATTCTTTAAAGTTTTTAATTGGTTGATTGCTTAAATTATTAAAATTTGGGTTTTTTGTGGTTTGATCTCAATTGTTTTTTTTTTTTTTTTTTTAATTGATGAAATAAGTTTTTTTTTTTTAAATAATTTTAATTGGTTGATTGTAGTTTGATTGCTCAAATTATGAAAAGGGTTTGTTGGAATTATTTTTTTTTTTAATTGTTTAAAGGGTGCTTGGATTTGGGTTTTCTTTAATTTGAGGAAATAAATTTGAAAAAAAAACATGTTTTATTGTAGTTTGATTGCTTAAATCATGTAAAGATTTTGATGGAATTGTTGTTGTTTTTAAAAATTGTTTAAAGGGTGCTTAGATTTGGGTTTTTGGAGGTTTGATCTATTTATTTTTTTTGTTTAATTGATGAAATAAATTGAAAAAAAAAAATAGTTTTTATTGGTTGATTGTAGTTTGATTGCTTAAATTATGAAAAGGATTTGGTGGAATTTTTTTTTTTCCTGATCTGTTTGGTCTCATGGATTCTGATCTTCAGATTTCCAATTCTCTTTGTTAATGATATGCAGTGTATGCTCTTCCATGTATCCGTTTTTTTTTTTTTTTTAAATCAATCTATAAACTTTTAGCTTTGGAAACCCCTAATTTGCTTTAAAAGATAAATTATTTACCAGTTTGGGAATGAAATGAGTCTGAATAGAGTGGGGGGGGGGGGGGGGGGGGGGACAGGGTGGGGGGGTCGTGTGTAGGGGGTGGGGGTGGGGGTAGAGGGGTAGGCGGGGGTGGCGTAGGTGGGGGGTTGGGGGTGGGTGGATAGGTGGGGTTGGGGATGGGTAGATAATGCGGGGGTGGGGGATGCGTTGGTGTTTTTATTGATCCAGAAAATGTTTTCTCAAAATCTTTTAAGGAAAACATATTCTCCTATTTTGAGGAAAACATTTCCAAGATATTTAGTGCAACCAAACAAGGGAAAATAGGAAAACATTTTCCGTCATACCAAACAAGTTTGAGATTAAGGAGTTGCATTTGATCCCTTATTTTCTTTTGGTGCACCCATAGAGCCCTCAATTGTATAGAAGATTGGGTGGAGTTTGTAGAGAATTACTTCTTTTTGTAGATTTCTTTACCTTTTAGTATACCCCTTGTATACGGCCAGTTTTTCTTGGCCATGTTTATGAATGAAAATATGTTTACCTGATCAAAAAAAACAAAAAGTTTGAGATTATGGTATAGTTGGTTGATTATTATTTTTTGAGGTTTGTTTAGTCCTCTTCCTTATCATTTGAAATGTAAAGCTTTCAAATTCTACAAAAAAAAAAAAAAAAAAAAAAAAAAAATTGCGAACTTTTAGTTTAGGAAATCCCTAATTTTACATAAAGGACGAATATTACCAGTTTGGGTATGAAATGAGCTTGAATAGAGAGAAACAAATCTAGAGTGTTCATATAATCTAGCTAACAAGTTTGAGATTATGGTATAGTTGATTCATTATTACTTTTGAGGTTTGTTTAGTCATCTTTGCAATCTTTTGATGTGTAAAGCTTTCAGATTCTAGAAATTTTTGAAAACATTTTATTGCACCCAAGCTGTGTACACCTTGAGTTTGATATATTTTGAAGCTACATTCATCAAAACTGCATGTTTTATTTTCAGGAACTTTAATTTTCTGGCTGAGAAGTGAGTTTTTCTTAACCTGCATCTTTTGTTTGCAGTGGTATATTTAGAACGCAGAGATGTTAGAGCAGTTACTGATATTCACTAGAGGGGGCTTGATCCTCTGGACATGCAAAGAGCTTGGAAATGCACTTAGAGGTTCTCCGATTGACACATTGATTCGTTCGTGTCTTTTGGAGGAACGTTCAGGTGCTGCTTCATACAACTATGATGTACCTGGAGCTGCGTACACTCTTAAATGGACGTTTCACAATGATCTGGGGCTTGTGTTTGTTGCTGTGTATCAGAAAATTCTTCATCTTTTGTATGTGGATGAATTGCTTTCTATGGTTAAGCAGGAATTCTCAGAGATTTATGACCCCAAAAGGACTGTTTACAATGAATTTGACGATGTATTTCAGCAGCTCAGGAAGGAAGCTGAGGCCCGTGCTGAGGAAATGAAGAAATCAAAGCAGGTGAGTTAGGGCCGTCCAATGTGCGGGTTAGGCTGAATTTGGGCGGGTCAAAATGGGCCGAGTAAATAAGTGGGCGGGTCATATTTGGGCCGAAATGGGTTGGACTAAAATGAGCTAAAAAGCGGTTCATAACCCAACCTGCCCAATTTATATTATGTTTGTTCTTTTATAATTTTTTAATACCTAATAAAATTATTATTTTTCTTTATTATGGCTGTATATAACATATCAAATAAAAAAAAATCTTTTTGAAAATCTTTTGATAAGATTACTCATAGGTCAATTTGGGCTATATATTAGCCTAACTTTTTTGATGGCTGAGCTAATAAATGAGCGGGTCGATGATCAGCCCAAGTTTGGGCTGGTCATGTTTACATGGGCTAATTTTTCCACCCCTGCAGGTGAGCAAGCATGCCAACAATAATCTTATTAAGAAGCAAGGACAA
Source organism: Lycium ferocissimum (assembly GCF_029784015.1). NCBI lineage: Eukaryota > Viridiplantae > Streptophyta > Magnoliopsida > Solanales > Solanaceae > Lycium > Lycium ferocissimum. The sequence continues at coordinate 40,850,427 of NC_081350.1, read as the reverse complement.
GTGCAGAAGGGAATTATTATGAATGGAGGTAATCAAAAAAAGAGTGGTGCTGAATCAGGAAAGGATGATGGAGATGGCAATAAAGTAAAAAGTCGTGCCTTGGAAAATGGGCATACTAACAGTAGTAATGGAAATGGAGTAGTAGTGCAGGCTAATGGTAAAGAGAATAGAAGTTCTTCCGGTTCTGGGGCTTTTGATGTAAATAAGCTACAGAAGCTTAGGTCTAAAGGTGGGAAGAAAACCGATACTACTGTTGTAAAGGAATCCAAGGCAGAGCCTACAAAAAAGATAAAGAAAAATAGAGTCTGGGATGATAAACCTAAGGAGTCAAAATTGGATTTTACGGATCCTATGAGTGAGAACGGGCATGAGAATATACCAGTTGCGGCAGCAGTTCAAGGTGAGAGTATGATGGATAAAGAGGAGATTTTCAGTAGTGATAGTGAGACTGAGGAGGATGAGGCGGAGCCAGGGAAAGACAGCAAAGTCGAGGCAAAGAAGAAAGGTTGGTTCTCGTCCATGTTCCAGAGGTAATTCTCATCCTCCCTTGATTTCTGAATTGGGAAAAGTCTTTTTACCAGTATTCATATCTTTCTTTTCTTAATAGGTTAATAGCATTTGTTTTGTCCTTCAATTATTGGTATATTCTTCTTGTAGTCCGGGTGATATCTCACTAAGCACATTAACCTTCAATTACTTGAAATGTGCAATTTTGATCCCTTTGCTTGTGAACAATCACAAATTTCATGAAGTATTAACCATTCCATCATTTAATTACCCATGCGTTATGTTTAGTTTGCGTTATTACTGCATATTTGAGGGTAATTTACTTCTAAAAATAATCTAAATTTAATATATTTCCTGCATAAAAGGGACCAAAAACACCCATTTTAATCAGTTCAAGGTTAAATGTGCTGAGTCATATATCGCAAGGATCAAAATCAAAATCTATTCATATCTGAGGGACCAAAATTGTTATTATCCCCTTGTTAATTACTTTATTAATATTAGTCTTGGTCAGTTTCTCCTTGTTTGTGAAAAGAAAAGAGTTCATCTTTATGAAAATTGGTTAATGGAATGGCTGATATTTCTATCATATATTCCTCACAACATGCACACTTGCCGGATGACACTGGGTATGTTGTTGTCGTTGCTGTTGTTGTTGTATATTCCTCTCAACATGGGTCAATGGGTATATATAGACCAGAAAGATTTTCACCCATCTCCATGCATAATCACAATGAAATTGGCCTAAATTGATTATCAGACAATAAAGAAGTATAATTTTATTTGGGGGTCTTTATATGAAAAGCTGAAATATATTCAACAGAATTAGGAAAAAAGAGCAGATAAGTTTTATTTTAAGATAATGGATCTCTTTTTCTGACTGGTAAATGCTGGATTGTGTCTCCAGTATTGCAGGAAAGGCCAATTTGGACAAAGCTGACTTAGAACCAGCTTTAAAAGCTCTTAAGGACAGGCTGATGACCAAGAATGTGGTAAGTTTAATAGTAGAAGAAAAGGGTAAAATACTTTGATTGATGACCATATTTCTATCAGCTGTTTTTCATTTTTTAATTGGTTGATGAGTGTTACACATGTCTTACAGGCTGAGGAAATTGCTGAAAAGCTTTGTGAGTCAGTGGCAGCAAGTCTGGAGGGTAAAAAGCTTGGCTCATTTACAAGAATTTCTTCGACTGTTCAGGTAAGAGAGTTGGAACCTCCATTCATTTATAGAGTAGAGCATCTTTTATCTTTAAAGTACTCAAACCTGGAGGAAAAATGCCATTTAAAGAAGTGTGAATTCAAAGCTGTCAACATCTTCCGGCTTATAAGAAAAAAAGAATAGTTAAAATGGAAGGGTGTTTACAAAGTCAAATAGTTGTATTTTCTTACTTTTTTGGTAAAGTCTGATCATACTAATATGTGGAGTTGAATTGATCAAACCAGACAGCAATGGAGGAGGCCCTTGTTCGCATCTTAACTCCTAAACGCTCCATTGATATCTTGAGGGATGTTCATGCCGCAAAGGAACAAGGGAAACCATATGTTGTGGTTTTTGTAGGAGTTAATGGAGTTGGAAAATCTACCAATCTTGCTAAGGTAAACTAAAATTACTCTTTTTCCCCATATGTCCTAGCCTTGGTGGATAGAGTTACCTGGTACCTGTTGCTGATGGGAGGTAGCAGGTACCCCGCTGGCCTGGTCACCACGGTTATCAAAAATTAAAAAAATTGCTCTTTTATCTTTACTTTAAGGGCCCTTGTATATCTTCTGATGAGGTTCTTCATATGTCATTCTGCTGCAGGTTGCTTATTGGCTTCAGCAGCACAAGGTCAATGTAATGATGGCTGCTTGTGACACATTCCGATCAGGAGCTGTAGAGCAGCTACGTACTCATGCACGCAGACTTCAGGTATGCCATGGTTGGAAATTTTGTGCTTATTGAAATTCTTGGTCTCCGCTGGGGAAGAGATTGCACAAGTTAGTTTCTGACATTGAATTTTTTTCATTAGATTCCCATATTTGAGAAGGGCTATGAGAAGGATCCAGCTATTGTTGCCAAGGAAGCAATCCAGGAGGCTAATCGAAATGGTTCAGATGTTGTTCTTGTTGATACCGCTGGTCGAATGCAGGTACTATTGAATTTGAATCTTTATCAGTTTTAGGAAGTCCCTGTAGGAGTTCTCGTTATAACTCCACTTATTGGTACATAAAACGTAGTAGAATATTTTCTTGGATGCTGCAATATCCACCCTTTCAAGCTGAACTACTCTTGTTTCTTGTTTTATATTTCACTCCCTTTGTATTAATCCACAACTGTCGTATTCCACAGGATAATGAGCCACTGATGCGAGCTCTTTCAAAGCTTATATATGTGAACAGTCCAGATTTGATCCTTTTCGTTGGTGAGGCGCTAGTCGGAAATGATGCTGTTGATCAGTTGTCAAAATTCAACCAGGTTTGCCTACAATCGTGATGATAATTTCCTAAATCTTCAACGTTTGTCTCTTAATTTGACATGTCCTCTTGTTTCTGCAGAAATTAGGTGACCTTTCACCCTCACCAAATCCAAGATTGATCGATGGAATTCTGCTTACGAAGTTTGACACCATTGATGATAAGGTACATGGTCATGGTCTTTTTGCATTAACAAGTTTGATGCCTGCCTATGTGACTTTATGAGTTTGTGATGCTAATATTTTTCCTACTTATTTGATTGTCATTCTGATAAATATGTTTTAATCATGTTAGAACGTTTACTTTAGGTCCTATGATTTCTAGTCAGATCAGAGATTTATATACCAGTAGAAAATAGAGAGAATTCCTAGTACATTCTTAGATCTACCTTATGTTTGCATAATGTTGGCTTAGACAAGCTTACAGGAGCGACATGATCAGTGAAGATTCATATAGCCGATCCCCACTTGAGTTTGAGATTAAGGCGTGGTAGTTGTTGTATTCTGATATTCAATGTTTGGCGCAGGTGGGAGCAGCGTTGTCCATGGTTTACATATCTGGTGCCCCCGTCATGTTTGTGGGATGTGGTCAGTCTTACACAGACTTGAAGAAGCTGAATACCAAGTCTATTGTGAAAACACTCCTCAAATGAGAGCATATAAATCTCTCCACCTTTAGTTTGGCTTTTAATGCTGATTAAGAAGTTTGAACACTTTGTATGTTGCTGCAGTTCTGTTTGTAACTTTGTATACTCTCAACTGTGATCTCTCACTATTTTGATCTTGAAGGTGAATCATTTGACTTTATGAAGTGTACTTAACTACTGAACCCCCTCCCCCCATTCCATCTTCATTTGATTCTCATCTATTTTGCATGTTCCATCTGATGTCACAACCTGTGTTGATGGTTTTGTTGAGCATATGAAAGAGTCCTGACAGAACCTGGCTGAGAAAAGCGCTAAGAGGGAACCTTACGATATTACTTAAGTAAAGGGGCGTAACGGTTCTTCTTTCAAGCTCAAAATAGGCCATGAAGTACTAAATCTTGAGTACCATTTTTAGGGGCTTCTGCCTTACACGGAAGATTGGATTTCCTAAATCATGAGTCTTGTGTACTGTACCACGATCACCTCATATTGACTTTTGATATTAGTTTTGAAGTCGGATTAAATTGGATTTGTGCCAAGAAGTCCTACTTTGGAATGTCAAGTATTCTTTACTAAAGATGACTTAATTTTCAAAGGCTTGAACCCGAAACCTTTAATTACAAGTGAAGGTGTACTTGTCATGCCACCACATCGTTTGGTGCTGGTGAATCTTAGGGGACAAACGGTCTACACATCTCGCGATGTACTATCCATCTTTCGTACTGTGTACATTATCCAAGCTTATTGTAATTGGAATCATTTGAAACACCTAATTCAAGGGGAAAAGAGAACACAAAATTGTTAGAATTGGATAATTAGATTGAATTTGAACACTTTTAATTCTTTTTCTTGCTATCCATTAATTGAAATCCAATAACATTCATTATTTCAAGTCTCTAAAGTACTATTCCACCTCAATTCAAATCCAAGCTTCATTCATATAAATGGTGAATGTTCACCAATACTAAAATTTTGAGAATCTAATCGTTGATTATGATATCTCTTAATGGAGTTATCAATTATTCACGTCGTTATTAGCTTTTTCAAACTTGATTTTTTTTTTTTTTTTGGGTAATAACTTTCATGTATTTATATGCATTAGCATGACTAGTCTGAATACATGTCATGTATGTCAAATTTTAAGTAAATAGAACTCCCTGCAAGGGATTTTTCAAACTCGAGGCCTTTAGTTAAGGGTTTGAGGGATCCTATATGTCACGCAACTAGTATAATTAGAAATTCATAGCTGGACCAGCCAACTAAAATATGACTTGAGTGTTACAACAAGATCCGTTGTAGTCTAGTTGGTTAGGATACTCGGCTCTCACCCGAGAGACCCGGGTTCAAGTCCCGGCAACGGAATTCTCTTTTTTCTGTTTTGTTTGTTTCTTTTTATTACTTTGGTTATGGTATTATTTCGGTTTTGTTTGTTTCTTTTTAGGGATAAGGCACCATACCCCCCGAACTATCGGTTACCTTTCCCTGGTATTATAAACTTATTTAAAACTTGAATGTTTCTCTGTTACGCTCTCTCTAAAAATTTGAAAATAAATCTAGTCTTCCACATTTAGTTTTAAAAACGGGTTTTCCACATGTTAAGAAAATAATTAATTTTTTCAAAATTTTATAAAAATTCAGCTTTTTTCACATTTTGGCAAGAAAAAACATTTTTTCGGATTTTCTTTAAAAGTGTCCTAAGAAAATGAAATCATGAAAATCAAGATTTTTTAAGACATTTTAAAAAAATAATCAAGTTTTCCATATTTTTAACAAATCCATTTTTCCATATTTAAAAAAAAATCATTTTCGTTTTTTTTTCTTTTTTCAAAAAACGGGTTTTAAAAAAAAAACAAATTTTCAATTTTTTTTTTTTTTAAAAAAAGGGTTTTAAAAATCCTTTTTTTAAAAGAAAATTCAGTTTTTTAATCCATGTTTTTAGTTTTTTTATTTTTTATTTTTTTAAATGGGTTTAAAAAAAAATCAAATTTTCAAATTAAAAAAAAAAAGACGGGTTTTAAAACTATTTTTTTTTAATGAAAATTGTTTTTTTATTTTTATTTTAAAAAAAAATTGACACGTAAGTCGAAAAATTAAAAAAAAAAAAGAAGAAAACAAATAAATACACATGTGGCAAGGAGAGTTTGCTATGTCACTCTCCCACCTAGGAAAACACCCCACCTATAAAACGGTGAGATAACAGTGTGTGTGAATGCAGTCGCGCCTTATCCCTTTCTTTTTATTATGGTATTATTTTGTCTTGAATGCTCGTTAGCTATGCCTTATCTATCCCTGTATTTTCTTTTTCAAGCTGCTTTGTTTATACATTACTTGAGCCGAGGGCCTTACGCGTAAATTGCCTACCTCTATCTTCACGGCGTAAGAGTAGTTTGCATGCCACCTAGGAAAACACACTGGATATGTTGTTGGTGTTGTTTTCTACTGGATCGGTAAAATTAAGCATGTATCGATTGTATTTTTTCTTTATAAATCAAGATGGTTTGCAGCTGATCACAATGAAACATGCATGCATGCACTTTTCTTATTTATGAGCTAAGATTAAACGAAATAATTCACAAATAAAAAGGCTAATGGAATAACCAGTCTGTAAATGGTCAACGCCCTCATATATAAATTAGTCTAAACAATAGTACTCTCATATGTTTTCTTCGACATGTCTCATGATACATTATACATTTTGACCTTCTACATGTTAATTAATACCTATGATAAGGTTTTATAGCAAGAAAAGATATGTCGACTTTAAAAATCATGAGGGTTCTAGTCCTCGCTATATCCTTTATAACTTGACCCTCTCATGTTGATACCTAAAACTATAAAATTTATAGTAAGAGAAAAATATGTTTGTATTATATTTTTCGTTAATGCGAGAATCGAAGCTTGTAGTTTTGTACTTTTATTTACAAAAATACGTTCAATAGTACTGTTCTAACGTAGTTATAATTACACAGCTAAGTTACATTTCAAATATTTCAATAGGTGGAATTTCACCCAAAGTACGTCGGGATTTTTTATTTTTTATTTTTTGTACTTCTTCTAAGACTCATGAAATGAAACGGCTTATCATTTATGCTAATTATTATGGAAAATAAATGACAAAAAATCCACTTAAATATCATATTCAAATTTTCCAAACCTCCCTTTTGGCTTATCATGATCCCCACGTGTCAACTTTTCACAGCCTCAGTCAATCCGAACCTAGACTCCTCAACAAAACCAAAAGCTTATACTTCATAAAAAAAGCCAAAACCCTACGATTCTTTGATCAACTTATATATATAAGTCCTTCTTTGCTATTCATCACTTGTAATTCTCTCTTAAAAAAATCTGCATTTTCTTGAAAATGAGAAAAAGAGTTGTTGCCATGAAAATTTGTGATTATTCTTTATTGGCTTGTCTTGTGGTTACTTTTTTTATAAGTCGTTTTGGTGAAGCAAGAGAGTTTGATGTTGATGGAAAAGAAAATTCATGGAAGATACCTTCTTCACCTGATGAATTTAATAAGTGGGCTGAGAAAACTCGTTTTCAGATTGGAGATTATATTGGTAATTATTTCTATATATTAATATGTCGCTAGATTGTCCATTTTGTATCATTCGTCAGACAGGTTTTTATTGTTTAACAATAGAAGTTATCCGTGCTAACACAATAAAAAATAGTCTATCACTAGTCTATTGCTAAATTGCTCAAAACTAACAACATTTTATATAATCCCTCATGTCCCTTGTTTGATAGAATTATTAGAGATGGATTTTTTATGTTTAGGAACCGAAGTAGTTCGTCGCTAACTCTTGTTTTTACCTTTGTAGTGTTAGTTTTATGTTTCCGAAGGTATTTTCTTGGAAAATGTTGGAAAATACCCCTTTTTATCCAAAAATAGTAGCATAAAACTTGCATTGCATGCATATATATGTTCATTTCATGTTAGTAAGTTGATGTTTTATTTTCTCTGTATTTTTTGGTCTCTTTTTTTTTTTTTTTTTTTTTTTTCAATAGTTGTATTACGATACTTTTTTCGTATTGTTTAATACACCAGTGTTGTAATATTTTAGCTTCGATTCATGATTCATTATATCGCTTTATAAAAATATGATTTAACACGTGATAGCAGAAATTTACTTGCATATCTAACTTAATTAAATCATTTTCTTGAGTAATGAGCCTATTTTAATTATTAGATAAAAAGGGAGCATCGCCTTCACATAGCTAGGGTTCAGGGAAGGACCACACTAAGTGAATGTAACGTAGACAACCTACCCCGATGTAGATATTGTTGACTGATTTCACGGCTCGAACCGTGACCTATAGTTCACAACAACAACGTCAACAACAACATACTTCGTATATTCTCACAAGTGGGGTCTACACAAACCTTACTCCTACCTTTGTGGAGTAGAGAGATTGTTTCCGATAGATCCTCGGCTCAAGAAAATTGAAAAATTGTTTATAGCTAACACGGAGACAATTTAGCCGTTTCTCTAAGTCCGGTCTTATCCGATAAATTCAATATTTCACCCTCCATAAGAAGTTAATTAATTTATCTTTACCCTTCTAATTATCTTGTTGTTTCCCTCATATTTTTTTACAGTTTTGACATATGATCCAAACTCAGACTCAGTACTACAAGTGAATGAAGAAGACTACAACACTTGCAACAAGGCCCAACCCATAAAATCATATCAAGATGGTGAAACCAAGATTTTGCTTGACAATTCAGGCCCATTTTTCTTCATAAGTGGAGCAAATGGACATTGTGAAAATGGCCAAAAACTTGAAGTTAAAGTTTTGTCACCTCAACATAGTTTACCAAAGGATCATTCTCCGGCGTCGGCTCCGGTGGATTCTCCGGTGAAATTCCTCCCTCCGGCACCGTCTCCGGCAAGTGGAAGTGGTGGCCTAAAAGTTGGGATCATTGAAGGGTTCATTGTTATGTTTGCAACTTTTGTTGTTCTTGCATTTATTTAGTCTTAGTTTTAAATTTTAGGTTTTTTTTTTTTTTTTTTAACATGACTTGTTTTTGAAAATTATGTTGGTAGTTGTTTATTATTAGTAGTATTTCTTTTGTGGTTTTTGGTTATCTTTGGCACATTATTGGAGACATTAGCTTTTTGTGCAATCTTGTTTTTTATTTCCAACATTTTAAGTTTTCTGTGCGCTGATTATTGATAAGTTAATTATAAGTAAATCTTTATGATATGTATTGACGTGTAACCTAGTAAAAACGGTATGTAGAATTCTTGCACAAGTTAGAATCCTAAAACAAGAAAAACTTGAGTAAGTCTCGTCTTCAGAGGTTTCGTTATATTGTAATGTTGGCAAGTTTTGTTGTTGCATAGGTTAATTAATTATCTTAGTTTTACATTTTAGGGTTTTTTTAATGAGTCATTTCTGCAAATTATGTTGGTCGTTGTTTACTATCAGTAGTATTTCTTTTGTGGTTTTGTTTATCGTTGCCATATTATTGGAGACATTAGGTTTTTGTTCAATCTTGTCATATTATTGGAGACATTAGCATTACTTTGTTGTTTTTTTGTCATGTTTGGCATATTGGAGACGTTATCAGTCTTGTTATCAAATTTTACGTACACTGATATAAAATATATTTACATATTTTACTTGTAATTAATGTAATTACAAATAAATCACTATGAAAAACATTAAGTGGGGGAAATTCTTTTAAAGGGAAAGAATCCTAAAACAAGAAAGACTTTATCTCTTAGTAAGAGGTAAAGATAAAATTGAACATAAAGATAACATCAAACAAACGATAATGATAAAGATGTGATCTAATTTAATTAATGATAAAGATAAGATTACTCTAAACTATAACAACTTAATCTAATTAGCTAAATACTTTTGGCTATATATGTTTAGCATCACTATAATCTTTTATATTTAACCATGGTTCTCACTTGTATAATTTCTATTTTTACACCATCAGATTAAGAATGAATACTGATAACGTAAAAAATATCAACTAAATTGTGAGTGGTATTTATTATAAGTTAAAAATAGTTAAATCCTTATATATATATATATATATATATATATATATATATATATATATATATATATATATATATATATATATATATATATATATATATATATATATATATATATATATATTGGTTATATTGCTTTTATTTTCAATAAACAAATGTTGGGGGGAGGTAAAAATAACCTTTTTTTTTTTTTCCTTCTTTCTTATCCTTAGTGTGTGGGTTTAATATGTTGCATTCCCCATATCGTAGTGTAAAATCCAGTGAAAAGTACTTTCAAGTTGAAGAATCACAAGAACTCTATGAAAATGGATAAGCCAGATAGGACTCTATCAAATATATTCATATTGCTCTAACTAGCCTACTGCCACTCCATCACAAAAAGGAGAATAGTAAAAGAAAACCAATAATACTTTTTTTTTGTTTCTCACTCTGTGTCCGATATTTACATTAAAGCGTGACTAAATCAGGATTGTGCATTGTAGGGCCCATTAATTGGGGCAGCTTTCCCAACACTATTCTCAGGATTCAAATCTCAACTCTTGTTAAGGATAGAGGGACTCAACCATCTCACCACAACCCATGTTGGTGAAAACCAATAATACAAGTACAATACCAAAAAAAAAAAAAAATCGTTTCATTAAGTGGATAAAAAATTCTCGTATTTGTACACATTCATCTTCTCTTATCTAAGTAAACATTAACTTAGGCACATCCTATAATCTACTAAGTACTATATACCAAACAACTAGCTAGCTAGATGCACTAATATGCAACTAATTAAGCACAAGTTGCTTAATACTTCATGTCATGAAGTTCATGAACAACAAAATAAAGCTTAATTACATCATCAAAAAGGAGAATAGTAAAAGAAAACTAATAATACTTTTTTTTTTGTTTCTCACCCGATGTCCGGTATTTGCATTGGAGCCTAACTAAATCAGGATTGTGCATTGTAGGACCCATTAATTGGGGGCAGCTTTCCCAACATCATTCTTAGGATTCATCTCTCGTTAAGGATAGAGGGACCCAACCATCTTACCACTACCCATGTTGGTGAAAACCAATAATACAAGTACAATACAAAAAAAAAATCTTTTCATTAATTAGATAAAAAATTCTCGTATTTGCACATTCATCTTCTCTTATCTAAGTAAACATTAACTTATGCATGTCTAATGGCGGACCCACTAGCAAATTTTGGGTGCTCCAGCACCCATTGAACTCAATCACGGAGTATATAGCTGCATAGAAAATATAAAGAAAACAGATATAAATAGTTAACAGAGAACCCATGAAGTGATAAGTCTGATAGGTAATTTAGTTAGAGGAGGGTGCTGGAGGCTTTGCTACTAAAGCGTCAAGAGTTCAAATTTCACTAGGAACCTTATTTTTTTTATTTTTTTAATGCTAGATTATTTTTCTTCTCTATTATTATCAAGCACTCCCGAACTCAAAATTCTGGGTCCGCCACTAGGCATATCCTATAATCAACTAAGTACTATATACTAAACAACTAGCTAGCTGGATGCACTAATATGCAACTAATTAAGCACAAGTTGCTTAATACTTAATGTCATGAAGTTCATGAACAACAAAATAAAGCTTAATTACATCATCAACTACTAATCTAGTCTTGTATATACTAATATTGACGAGCAACGTATAAAATAGAACAAATTCAACACTCTTAATCTGGCAATAAAATAGTAGTACAACTCTACCCTCGTTAATATATTTTGTTGACCATTTTGGATGTCCATGTGCCCCCCTGTAGTTATATGCAAAATGTACACTAATAAATCGTTTAAATAACTTGCACCAATCACTATACAAGAAAACAAAGAATTAACCACACTGCTCATATTTTCAGTAAACTCCTTATGGTAAAACTCAATTTGACCAATAATATTAAAAGCCTCAGCAAATCCCATAAGTATTTGTTGTGGAGCTAACCACATAATTTAATAAATAATAAGCAGTGGTTTCAACATGGCTGCTTCCTAGCCAATAAATTTCAACTTAAGGTCATAATGGACTTCAACTTAAGGTCATAATGGGCTTTTCTTTTGTAGTCCTTGCCAGTCTTCAATCTTTTCGTTATATTGTGTTTTATTTTATTATAATTGCAGCATCCATTGTGCTAGCTGCCATTAATTACTGATGCTACTTCATTTTCAATTAGGTCCCGACCGTTAGAAAGATTATCATTTTGTGCAATGTCTAATGGTTTTACAAATTACAGGTATGTGCGAAATTTCCTTTGATGTATTCTTTTGTTCCACCAAATTTTGAGTGGTTTATGACTCTCATCGTCGATCGGCATGAAGTTCCCTTTATCAGATATGTATGGATGTGAAGAGATGAGAATATTATTAGTCCCTTTTATGTTCTTATTGTGTTTGATAATGCTCTAAAGAAGGCAAAAAAATATGGCCATCTCTGTTAGGAACTTAGGTGCAAGTAATATGTATTATCTTTCATCGATTTCCCGAATTTTCTTTTTTGTGGTGGCTCTTTGGGGTTTCTATCCATCCATCCTCGATAATTTCATAATTCAAGAGGACCTAGATAAGGATATTTAAATTTTGCAGAGAAGGATGATTTAAAGTTGTGATTTTGATGAATAGGTAAAGCCGTATTTGTTTAGTCTCAAAGACAAGAGGGTACCAGCCCTTTTCATTGTGAATGGGTTATTTTGCTTGCTACAAAAGAAACAATCTTCCCTGATTTAAAAACTATATTCTGGATCCATGGAAGAAGCAAATATTCTTACCTCTTAAACTACTCTGGTCAAACTTTCATATAAAAGCCTCGCCTACCAAATTAATATGCCATATTCTACATAGATATTCCTCAATTATGATTATTGATATATTCAACTCACTGTATCTGTTAACTCTAAAGAAAAAGAAAATAATTTGAAATTCCTGAAAATACTACTGTTTGGTTCTATTATAGAAGTCCTGCAGCCACAGTATTATCGTAAAAGTTTTTTGTTGAACTGCTGCTATCATTCCTAATGGTAAGTATTTTTTTCTCCCAGGGATATCACCACTGATTTTAAGTTCACTTGAAAATGACTCTCTTTATTTAGATTATTGAACATTAAAAGAAATTTAATCAGGAAAGTTTGACTTTAAGTTGACCTCGACTTGGCTGCTTCTTAGTCTATAAACTTCAACCTAAGGCCATATTGGACCTTTTCGTTACCTATTTAGACATGTCTATCAATTCTGCAATCAAACAACTACGTGTCCTTCGGCCCAAAAACTCAACAAAACGCCGCATCAGTTCTTGGATGCTTCATGACGGCTTTGGCTATTCTTTCCTCAAAGTTTTTCCAAATTCTCTGATAATATTACTGAATTTTGCTTTGCAGGTTTAGATTGTAATGGAGAAAATGTCACAACTACTTATTACTCCATAACTGTACAGGTATTTTTTGCCAAATGCTCCTAAGAAGGAGGCTACAAAGCACAGACAAAATGCGGGAGAAAAACCACACCACCATTTCCAACATGTAAATAGTGTGGCATGTACATATATTTTTCTGATATGTGATGTAAATTATGCAGTCATGGATGTCAACAATATAACACTTGCCAACGGTATAATATTTGCGTGTAAATAATATTTGCTAGTTAGCTACCAAAAAGCGTCCCACCGTTATCACCCCCTAGTTGTAATAGATGCAACTCTATCAAGACTATTGTGCATTATAGCCAAATTCCTTCTCACTTTCTCAATTAGCTCGGCTACAATTAACCATGGACAAATTCGAAAAACCATGTCAATTCCAATTCTTTGCAACAATGTGATCCCACCTTCGATTTTCGTAATTTTTCTGATGGATGACACAATGAGATGGATGTAGATGATAGCCATATTCCTATGATGATCATTGATATAACAGAGAGAGAATCGGCTGGAATTTGAAATTTAGGGTCAAGGTAACGGTTCATTTTTATAGCTTGTGACATCGTAAATGTGCTCTGTCGTGCCATAGTTGTGAAACAAATAATCCCAATTGTCTAAATTGAAATTGTTTTTAGAAGGCATTTTACTTCTTCAATTTGTTGGATATTGCATAGTCTCCAGTTATTTGAACAAGTATCGTCAGTGTTAACTTCATCACTATAGTTGTTTTGTTCAAGGAGTTGAGTGAAAATAATTATAAGAGAGAACTTAGAACATCTAACTTAGAAAATTATTAATTTTGAGGTAGTATGCTAAATTAATATAGAATGAATTTAAGTTATAGTAGTACTCAATGTAATTTAACCAACTCTAGCAGATTACTCACCTTATTACTATTAACATTTAATTTTAAAATTCCATATATATTATTGTTAAATATGTATGTGAGGTATATATCTAAAGTAAAAGGATATTAATGCAAGTTCAAAATGATGAAAGATGATCCTATTTTAGCATATCAGTAGACAAATAAAAGAAAATTTTGGTATCAACTTATTGAAAATCTCAGTAATTACACAATCATTTTACAGATAAACGACTGAAATTACATAGAGCAACAAAAAAAACATGATAGGAAGAATATACTAATATGCTTGAGAGTAGCTTGGTTGTATTTCCTTTTTCGTGTGTATGGCCATCTAAAGTTCCAGGCTACTTAGACATCTTTTGGGCTTGAAAGTCGGATTTGAAGTGCTTCCAAAATCCTTTTCTTCAGTCTGTCGAGTGATGGACCTTGTCATCTCAAGACTGAAAATGATAGATTCCTTTAATTTTAATTTGTCCATTTATTGTGCCGTCCATTATCTTCAGACAATCTTCTTTTACTTCACGTCCATTTCTTGTTTATGTTTTATATAGTTGAAGGTATATTACTAAAATTAAAGAAGTCTGGAATAAAAAATCAGATGAAAAAAAGAAGAAGTTAATCTTGCAAGATTAGATAAGAATTTTAGGTGATAAAATAGTGATATTCTAATGAACAAAGAAGATTTTATTTATAGTGTAAAGTAATTTTTTCAGTCAAATACATTGAATTATATGAATTGATGTCACTACTAGTATGATTGAAATAAATAAGGTTGTTGATTACAGAACATAGTACTTTGTTGACATTTGACTGAGTTGTGTCAGTCAAAGACATTAAATATGTTTAAGACCGCTGTCATAAAGTTAATCAAAGTTCTCCCTTAAAGGCGAATTTTATATTCCAAATTCTTGAAGTTTCCGTCCGGTCCTAGAGTTTCCCGCTAAATTTACTTAAGACGACTATCGAGTTTGAAACCTGCCGCTTTTAGTAGCAAAAACTCTGTTTGGCAGAGTTTGTATGCAAAACTTTGCCTGAAGGTAGAGCTTTCCTGCAAAACTTTACCTTAAGGCAGCCAACAAACTTTTGACCTAAATACAGAACTTAGAAATACACTAATCATATTAGAGAAACTTGTTCATTAATCATAACAAAGATACACTAATCATTTTAGAGAAACTAATGATAGGAAGAATATACTAATATGCTTGAGAGTAGCTTGGTTGTATTTCCTTTTTTTTTTTTCGTGTGTCTAGCCATCTTAAGTTCCAGGCTACTTAGACGTCTTCTGGACTTGAAAATCGGATTTAAACTTTGAAGTGCTTCCAAAATCCTTTTCTTCAGTCTGTCAAGTGATGGACCTCGTCATCTCAAGACTGAAAATGATAGATTCCTTTAATTTTAATTTGTCCATTTATTGTGTCGTTCATTATCTTCAGACAATCTTCTTTTACTTTACATCCATTTCATCTTTATGTTTATATATGTAGTCGAAGGTATAAGCCAATCAAAGTTCACACCATCTTGTCCGCTTTCAATTGATGACCGGCTATTATACAAGTGTTAACCTAAGTTCCTGCACAGGATTCGATTCGGCTCCCGTAACGTAGGTGAGTGTCTGATACTTATAATGGGATTAAATTCGAATTCTTAAAAATTCTTCATTAAGGATAAAATACTCGTTAACAAAAACGATTCCATACCCGACAAGGCTCGAATGAGTAAAACTAACTTCATATATAAAAGAAAAAAGAATTAAGAAAGTGACCACTTTTTCCAGTCAACCCATGTGACTGAGTCTCTGCTCACCGACGACAATGTAAGGAGAAAGTGATTGGTCAATGTGAGAACTTAGAGAAAATTATTGAAATTGTTGCTAACATTTAATCATTCAAAAACAAATTATAAGATGAGAAAAATTTATACGAAAAAAGTAAAGAATATTAAAAATGAGTATAAATTTTAATCATTAAAAATAATTTATAAGATTCGAAATGCTTATACCAAAAGAATAAAAAAGATGTGGTATCAAAGTTCAAGCTGGATAAATTAATTTTCGAAATTTTATGAAATCAAGTTTCAATTAAGTTTTGAAATCTCATTGATAAAAATAGTATAAGTGTGCATGTCTAGTAGTATGAAGATATTTGTAATATTTCATTTACTCAAAATTTATCCATATTTATACTAATAATTGAATACTCTTTTCACTTTATATTTACTCCCTCCGATCGATGTGACTCATGTTTCCATTTACACGCCCCCTAATAATATTAACCAAAAAAGGATCATTCTACTAAATACTCTTATTTATTATTTGATTTCAATTCATGGTATTATTTTTCAGCACATTAATCTCTCTCCATATTTAAAGTAAGAATAAAGGTGGAAAATTATTACTAATTCTATCTTGATTTTCTAAAATAAAAAATATTTTTGAACTAATTATTTTTAGTAACTTTGACAACTAAAATGGACCAGAAAAAGTATACAAGAGAAGTATTAATCAGGCACAATTTTTTATTTTTTTTAAAAAAAGGTCAACTTTTGGCTCAGACCAAAGTATTCTTGGAATTTTTAGTGTTAAATATACTATTCCCTTTATTCCTTTTTAATCTTTTTTTTTCTTAAATTTTGTATCAACTAAATATTTTGTCACATATACTCCTATGACATTTCGTGGCAATAAGAACATACTTCCTCAGTCCATTTTTACTCGTTTAATTTAAAAAAATCACAAGATAATTTATCATTTCATACCTATTTTATTCTTATTATTAATTATTAAGTTGGAAACTTTAATAAATTATCGGCGGTTGCAGAACTTTTAAAGTATATTTGATTTATAATAACTAGGGGTGATATAATAAAATTTTCATTTCATTTATTGCTTCTTACAGGGGTGCCAAGTCAAACACGAACAAGTAAAAAATGGACGAAAATAGTATTATCAAGAGCAAAATCAAAAGGTCCCTTCGCGGACATTCGATAAAATTAGAACGATACAGAGCAAAATCAAAAGTAAATTTTAAAAAATAAACATAAAAATATGCTATTGAAAGAATAAAAAGTGAAAAATGAAAAAAAAAAAAAAAAAAACCTCTTAGGAAAAAGTGGGGTCTTTTTTTGGTTGGGGGGTGGGGTAGGTGGGAAGCTGCATTTCTTGTCTGAACTTGGTGGTCTATTTCATTACATTAACCTATGCTCTTCTGTTCCTCACTTTTGACTTCTCATTTTAGTGCTTTACATTTCATATTTGTATCTTCACAATTATTTTTTTGACTATCTTTGCTTTCACACCCACCCCCCCTCCACTCCCCACCCCACCCCTTAACTTTTTTCTTTCATTTTTCTCTGTTCTTTTGCACCTTAGTTGATGGATTAACCTTAAAGACTTCAACTGTAAGTACCTTTTCTTGATCTATTCTTCTCATGTGTATCTCTAATTTGTAAAGAAACTCATTAAATTAGCAATATTATTAAGTTTTTTTTTTTTTTTTTTTTGAGTCTTGATTAGTTTGCTGCTGAAGTTATCAATAAAGAGTCAATCTTTATAGCTGAAGTGATAAAAAGGGTCAATCTTTATTGTTTTTAATTTTATGGGGTTTGTGCCTTCTATATACCTTGCAGTGGATATTGATTAAATTAGCAATATAATTAAGTTTTCTGTTTTTTTTTTTTTTTTGGTCTTGATTAGTTTACTTGTTATGCTATCATCTGTTTTTGTTGTATAGAATTGCTTGTATACAAATTTACAGAGGGGTCAATAAAGGTTCAATCTTAATTGGTTAAACTAAATAGGGTTTGTCTCTTTTTTGCTTATATAATTAAACTTTCTGTTTCTTTCTGTTTTATTTGAGTCTTGATTAGTTTGGTTGTTATGCTATTATCTGTTTTTTGTTGTCTGAAATTGCTTATATACAAATTTACAGCTGAGGGGGTCAATAAAAATTCAATCTTTATTGGTTAAAATGGGGTTTGTGCCTTCTGTATATCTTCACTTTGTAAAGAAATTTATTAAATTATCAAAATAATTAAGTTTTCTTGGTTTTTTTCTTCTCTTGTTTGAGTCTTGATTAGCTTGCTTGTTATTCTGTCATATGTTTTTGTAGTTTGAAATTGCTTACATATAAGTTTACAGCTGAAGTGATCAATAAAGAGTAAATATTTTTACAAATTTATAGCTGAAAGTGGTCAAAAAGGGTTAATCTTTATTGGTTAAAATGGGGTTTGTGCCTTCTATATATCTTCACTTTGTAAAGAAATTCATTAAATTAGCAATATAATTAAGTTTTTTTGGGTTTTTTCTTCTCTTTTTGAGTCTTGATTAGTTTGCTTGTTATGCTATCATCTGTTTTTGTTGTCTGAATTGCTTATATACAAATTTACAGCTGAAGTGGTCAATAGAAAGTCAATCTTTATTGGTTAAATTTATGGGTTTTGTCTCTTTTTTGCTTATATACAAATTTATAGAGATTATTCCTGTGTTTTTCTATCTTTTTTTGACTTTTCTGATTAGTTAAATGAGTCTTGATTTGTTTGCTTGTTATGCTATCATCTGTTTTTGTTGTCTGAATTGCTGATATACAAAATTACAGTTGAAATGGTCAATAAAGAGTCAATCTTTATTGGTTAAAATTTATGGGGTTTGTGCCTTCTTATGTCTTCACTTCCTAAGATTATTCATTAAATTAGCAAACAGAATTTATTTATTTTTTTCCTTTTTTTTTTTTTTGGCGAGTCTTCACTAGTTTGCTGGTTATGGTATAGTCTGTTTTTGTTGTCTGAATTATTTCTGTCAATTCATATACAAGTTTGCAGTTGAAATGGTTAATAAAGCGTCAATCTTTATTGGTTAAAAATTTATGGGGTTTGTGCTTTCTGACTTGGAAATTAAAATAGCTCAAGTCATTCAAAGGGAGGATGATATTGGAACGTAACTACTATGTAGTAATTGGTTTTTTCCGATTATCAGTCCACGTACATGTCAATATTTCAGAAGCCATTTGGAGCATTTCTAGATAAAAAAAAGAGGAAGACATGGTCAGTGGGGTTTGGGAGGGGTTGGTGTGGGGAGGGGGGGGGGTTTAGTAGGGTACATGTTAGAAAATTGGAACCACTTGTTCCAGCGGTGCTCTGACTATGTAGAATTCAGGTTTACATAATTTCCAAAACTAGCCGAGGCTAAATCCTAGGACTTGTGCAAAACCTAGGCTAAAAACATTAGCTTACAGCTTTCAAACTGTCCTCCAGTAGGAGTGAAGTTCTTATATATCAGCTAGCTTAAGGGATTGATCTCATGTAGCTTCTGCATCAACTGCAGAAATATACCGAGCAAGACATCTTGGGAAGATTCGGGAATTGTATCTTCTAGATTTCCCTCCTCGCTCTAACTCGGCCACAAGAGAGAGGATCTTCTAGGTAGATATGTTACAGAAAAGCTTTATTGAAAGGTCCGTTTTTAACTTGCGCATTGGTGGTTAAAAGTGACTAATTAGAATCTTTTTAGCACCGTTGTCATTTTTGAAAGCACTTAAGACTTGCTTAAACAAGTAGGATCTGCAACTTTCAAAATTCAATTTATTCAAGTTGCCTTCTTCACTTTCCTGAACTTATTTTAACTTTGAGTTTTTCCTTTCTCTTTCATGTTAGAAAAGAACATCGAAATTGTTATTGAAGTAGCTCAATATATGATGCTCCTTTCGTGGTTCCATTCTGGAAATAAAGTTGCTTTATTGCAAGTATAGAAAGATGTAAAAATGGCAAGGCGCTTGCTCTAAGCAAGAAGAATTGATGACAATGTTTGTCCTTCGTGGCCAAATTTGAGTAAAGTTATAGATTGGACTTCAAATCTTCAACTTAGATTGTTTTGCTTTATTGCAGTTACTATATATGTATTTGACTGTTCAAAATGTTTGATTGTGGTTCCAAGTCCCAAGATCTGCATGGGCAGCAAAAAAAGTTTGTGAGGTACTAAAACATCTTTTATTAATGTTAGTAAGCTTTATTTCAGTCCACTTCTTTCCACATATAGTTTGGGGGTTATATGTTCCTATATATTTGAGGTTGTTGGTCCTTAATGTGAAATCAAGGGTAAATTTATGAAACTGAGGTGCTTGATTTGTAATATGAAATGGCAGTCGGAGCTGTGGGCTAAATACTGTCTGTTGCGCAATGAGCTGTTGAAAATTCTGTGGTAAATCAATGCATTTTAAGTCTTTCCCATAGATTACATCTTACCCTCGCCGTCTTTGAAGATTTTTTCTACACTCTTTTAGTTGGACTAGACATTTTTCTATTAGTTAATGATAACACATAAGATGTTAGGGGTACATAAGATGTTAGGGGTTGTTTGGTTGTTGGTTAGAGTTATGCAGGTATTAGTTATTTCATCTTCGACCTTGCATAAAATAATATATAAAATAATACGTAGATTACCTCATAACTTGTATATGTATTAGTTATGCGGGATTGTAAACTGGTAACCAAACACCGTATTTGATGTGCTGAATTTTATACATAGCAGCTAAAATACTACCAAACACGGTCTTAGTTATGCTGGTTTTAATACATGAATAATTACTCCTTAACCAGCAACCAAACGACCCCTCACTGTTTACCGTTTTAAGCAATTTATGACTGATGGACAAGGAGGCTCGACATCAACAATGTTATTATGGCCATTTGTTGAGTCACTGATGATTTCTTTGAGTATCTCTACCTTCCCTTTGGCAGCTAATACTGCTTCTTCACATTTTCTTTTAGGTTGGATTACTTGGACTGCGGACTAACGTCAGTGTCAGCATCATAGCAGTAAATAAATGTGGCTTCATCATGGAAGCTTTAAGACGCAATGGCCATGCAACTAGCAGCCCGTCAAGGTCTTTTAAGAGAGGAATGAGAAAAGGATCTGAAGGACTCAAGTCTATTGGTCGAACACTCGGTTTTGGTGTCTCTAAGGCAGTATTTCCTGAAGATCTAAAAGTTTCAGAGAAGAAGATTTTTGATCCTCAAGATAAATTCCTTCTCTTGTGGAATAAACTGTTTGTTATATCATGCATTCTGGCCGTGTCTGTGGATCCACTGTTTTTCTACCTTCCAGTTTTCGATAACACGTCAAATTGCCTTCAGATTGATCGAAAGCTAGCTGTGATTGCCACAACGCTTCGTACCGTTGTTGATGCTTTTTATCTTATTCACATGGCACTTCAGTTTCGTACAGCTTATATTGCACCATCATCTCGAGTTTTTGGAAGGGGTGAACTTGTGATAGATCCTGGACAGATTGCTAAAAGATACTTGCGATCCTATTTTATCATCGATCTTCTTGCTGTGGTTCCCTTGCCTCAGGTTTATAAAAAATGCTTTATATTTCTTTGGTGTCTCATTAAATCGCAACGTTATTTCCTTTAGTAAACTACCATGGCTTTTATAGTCATTGGCCTTATATGTACTTACAATGGATCTATGCAGATTGTAGCTGGGAGATTCCTGCAGAGAGCGACGGGTTCTGATGTACTGGCTACCAAACAAGCTTTGCTCTATATCATTTTGCTTCAGTATATCCCCAGATTTGTCCGAGTTATACCCTTAACTTCGGAATTGAAAAGAACTACTGGTGTCTTCGCTGAAACTGCATGGGCTGGTGCTGCATCCTATTTGCTGTTGTACATGCTTGCTAGTCACGTAAGCTACTTATTAAGTTGTCGAAGTGTTTGCTATCAGCTCTTCTGCTAAGATTACCTATTCATTGTGTTGTTTTAAAATGTTACCCTCTGTCCCAATTTATGTGACACTCTTTCCTTTCACACTCTTTCCTTTTTTGTCAATCCCAAAAAGAATGATACCTTTCTATATTTAGTAACAATATAATTTTACACTTCCCATTTTACCCTTAATGAGAATGATTTATAGCCACGAATATCTATGGCTTATTCCAGACTACAAGTTTCAAAAATCTTCCTTTCATTCTTACATCCCATACCCAATTAAACACCTTCACATAAATTGGGACGGAGGGAATACTTGTTTTGTGTTTTTGTGTTGGTTTATGAGGGAAAATCTTTGTTAATATGCAATCTGTGTAAATAGCATCTTCCTTGTCTTAGATGTAGCTAAAACCACATGTGTAAAGTAAAATTAATTTGTAACTGAAGCAATTAATTACAAATTGGTGGAAAACTTTTTAACAACTATATCTGCTGTATTGAATTAAAAGAAATGCAGCGTGCTATCTGTTTTCTGATTCAATTGCCGGTATACAGAGTTTGTTGTCTCATTTTCTAATTAGAATAGATTGTTTACTTGTTCTGCAAAGCATATGCAAATTAGATGTTTTTTCTCTAAGTTGGAATTTTGGATTGTTCATCTTTACAAAACCATCTGCAAAGGTTCTTTTGAGGTGGAATTTTGGACTCTTTACTGCCAAGTCTTAATGTCTTCTTTAGATTGTAAGCCAAATAAGCACATACTTGTCAATTTGGTTAACATCCATTTAACTTGTTCAACCTTTTTACCTTTCACGTATTTGTTAAAGACATAAATAAACAAATAAAAGTGCACTCTCTCTCATAGCTTAAGCTTTTAGATAAAGATGTCACACACTTCAATATGGTATCAGAGCAGGCAGAGGTACTGGGTTCGAATCTCACCGCCACCATTATCAAAAATTTGCACGTGCTTGGCTCGTGAAAAAGAATCGGGCCCTCACATGAGAGGGCGTGTTAAAGACATAATTAAACAAATAAAAGCTTGTTCTCTCTAACAGTTTAAGCTTTTAGATGAGATGGTCACACACTTTAACTATATTATTTCTCAATACATTGTTGGGCTTCTCTTTGAGGTCTTAGGTTCACATCTATAACAATGCTCTTCCTTCTCCTTGAAAAACAAACTTCCTTACTTCCATTATTGTTTTTTCTTATCAGATAGTTGGCTCCTTTTGGTATTTGCTTTCTGTAGAACGCTATGATACATGCTGGGAAAGTGCTTGTAAACATAATACAACATGCAAGACCGATTTCTTGTACTGTGGCAATCAAGACATGACAGGGTATAATGCTTGGAGCATTATCAGCGAATCAGTTTTAAATGAAGCATGCCCTTTTGGAGATGATGACAATCCACCATTTGATTTTGGAATTTTTAAGCAGGCTTTGTCATCTGGCATAGTTTTCTCGATGAAGTTCGTGACCAAATATTGCTACTGTTTGTGGTGGGGACTCCAGAATTTAAGGTGACTCTTCTTTTACGCTCAGTTAACATTCTTCTGATCTCCTCACGTTACTCTCTACGCCTAGGGAATGAAAACAAAGCAAAAACTATAGTTGATTATCCATCACATTGCTGCTAAATCGTTTTGTTGTTTGAAGTATACATTTATGATTAAATACTTCATTGTAGTTTACCATGTGCTAAACTATATTTAGGTTAAACATTACTCAAAAGATTATAGGGTTCTGTGGGAGTTATAGGGGAGATATAAGACAAGTGACCCAGTACTTTAATCTAGTGGTAAGAACGCAACTTGTGATGTGTGAATTAGGTGCATGTCACAGGTTCGAATCATACCACAGAGAAAAACATGGTATTTAAGTGGAGAAGGGGTGAGGGATGGACTCATATCCATCAAGTTTCGAACTGTGCACCAATAGCCTTCAGAGATTTGTCGGTTATAGAAAAAAAAGTCAAGTGCCTAATTCAATTGTTCCAGACTTCTAGTGAAATGCTTTTTCCGGTTGAATACGAGGAGAGCAGGGAATTTCTTGCTAATCAGGCGCTATAATCTTATTATAATGATTATTATTATGGCAGTTTTTTTTGGTTCATGTTGTCTTTTAAAATTGGTTTGATGGAAGGGTAGTGTTTCCCTGTTCCCGAATCCGGACAGCCTATAATTAAATGTGAACAAGATTGTAGGGTTCTATGGGAGTTACAGAGTCTGTAAGACAAGTACCTAAGTGAATGTTTTCCAGTGTTATATGCTTCTTTTTCTTCATATTGTCTATTCACTAAGGTTATACCAATACTATTGGTAGGATTTTCTTTTAGTTTTGGCTCCCTACCCAGAGGAGTGAAGAAGAAGAAAAGAAGTGACTAGACTAGAGTTCGGGAAACTAATTAAATGAATATTTACATTATTTTGCCTTTTAAATTCTATTGTACATTAATTGGTAAGACCTTAGGTAAACTTGTAATGATGGCATTTCTATTTTTTGTGTTTTGCTTGTGCAGTACCCTTGGACAGGGACTTCAAACTAGCACATTTCCAGGGGAGTCTTTATTCTCAATTGCACTAGCAATACTCGGGCTCATTCTCTTTGCACTGTTGATTGGTAACATGCAGGTAATGACCGATTGTGAGTAATGTAGCTTCCGGGCTGACATATCTTATAGAGACTTTTCTCGTCATTTTGTTGCTGAACAGAAAATTGTGTAAAAACAGTGATCAGAATGATCAATTGCACGTGGAGCTTAGTGTTAAGCTCAGAAAAGTGCAGATTATGTATTTGCGGGTTTCTGGCCCCACTTGCAGGGATAGATAGAGCAAATTTGGCTCACCAAAATATTTGATATGATACTTTGGGCTCGATGAGAATTGAGTACTTTTAAGACATTTTACATTTAAGATAACGCACTTAGTGACTTCTATAGAGGTTTACGATCTTAAGCTATGCCTTTGTTACTGAAAAGTACCATAGTGGAGTACCATGTCCATATAGATCTTTGTTGGATACTTCTGACATGACGTTTTTAAAATACTACAAACCTGTTTGGACATGAAATTTCTTTCCTTTTTTTTCAATAAGAGAAATTTCTTAGCAGTGTTTGGTTATCATTGGATTGATATTTTGAATTGTTTCTTAAAACGAGTTTCAAATTTGAAAATTTTTGTTTTGACCAGTTTTCCAAGTGAAACTTTTTTCCGCTCACAAAATTCCTACATTTTTAAATTTAAATGCATGTCCAAACACTACAACTTCCATATACCTTTTTTCAACTTTTTTTTTTTTTTTTCAAATATCACATTTTTTTATGTCCAAACACCTATTAAGAGTTTTATACTTTGAGATGTTGCTGTTGTTTATTCTTCTTTTGGCTCCCATCTCTTGTTTCTTCCAAAATGATACCAAAAAGAAAGTTTCTTTAAGGAAAGTAAGCTCTCAAGAAAAGAAATTCTGAACAAGACGCCAAGCCAAAGGATGGAATTTCAGATTACTAGCACTATCATATCTGCATAATGTACTCCTTTGGTTTGATCAAATCTGACTCATATGAAAATTACATACAGCTTCAAATCTGTTGTTCAACAAGGTGTTTTTTTTTTTTTTTTTTTAAATAATGATTGTCAATTTCTTTGAAGTGTTTCTGATAATGGCATTTGTATCCATGGGAAATTTGTATACTCAAGAGTTTGGTATTTTGCTATCACAGACATACCTTCAGTCTCTTACTATTCGACTTGAGGAGATGAGAGTTAGAAGGCGCGACTCGGAACAGTGGATGCATCATCGATTGCTTCCACAAGATCTCCGAGAACGGGTTAGGGGCTATGATCAGTACAAGTGGCAAGAAACACGTGGAGTGGATGAAGAAAATATAGTTCAGAATTTGCCCAAGGATCTCAGGAGAGATATTAAGCGTCATCTTTGTCTCGCTCTAGTGAAGAGGGTAACTAAATTATATATTCTGCTTCTGTTATATTTGTTTCTCCCACCTTGAATCAACTAGTCTCATACTCCCTCTGTCCCAATTTATGTGAAGGTGTCTAAAATAAGCCATTGATATTGTGTAGTAATGAATCATCTCATTAAGAGTAAAAGTTGGAAGTTTTTTAAAGTTAAAGTCATTTTGTGCTTAAAATAAGCTAAAAATAATTGGACTTTTAACTTAGTTTATCTAAAGATAGAAAACAGCTTAAAGGTGTCAACTTATTCTTTCTTTTAAGGCCAATCCAAACTAAAAAAACGGAAGTTTGAGAGTGTCACATAATTTTCTTTCTTTTAGGAGCGACTAAAAAGGAAAGAGTGTCACATAATTTGGGACAGAGAGAGTATTATGTTGCTTAGACCCTCTAAAAATGTCGTTGCACCTGTGTCTGGACCTCCAAAAATACATAGCTTTTGGAGGATCCGACACACACACTTGGCTTTATTTCAAAAGAATCCGAGCAACATAGGTCTCATAGTGGTCATGGTAGTACAGTTCTTCAATAATACGGAGGCCGCATCATGATAAATACATCCGTCCTTTCTATAGAAAGATCTCTGGGCATATGCTCTGCTTTCATCCAAAAAAAATTGATTATGATGCAGTATTCTTCTAGTCTTAATAGTGTCCCTTCTTTTATTTCATGTTTTCCTAGTTTCTTGCTAGATTCCAATGGTACAATGGAGGTAATGAAAACGCTCCCTCCACAATCCAAGCATGCTTCTAAAGTGAGCGACTGAGCATTCATTTTTTGAATAGAGTAATACCATTCTACTCATGGGCGGAGCTGGAGGGGCGATGAACCCCCTTTGAGGGAAAATCACACTGTATATACATAGTCAAAATTATTTTTTATGTATATATAATAGATGTTGAATCCCTTTGACTTCTCTGCATGTTCACTTTTTCATCTTTTGAATACCTTTAGTGAAAATCCTGGCTCCGCTATTGATTATACTCTTGCTTGTTAAGAGCTTGTTACGGTATTGGCTTTTGCTTAGTTTTGTTTTTACTAATATACCTTTTATTGATATTCAGGTGCCTTTATTTGCAAATATGGAGGAGAGATTGCTCGACGCAATTTGCGAGCGTCTAAAACCATGTTTGTACATCGAGAACACTTACCTTGTTCGAGAAGGAGATCCAGTGGATGAAATGCTCTTTGTCATACGTGGTCGCCTTGAGAGTGTGACAACCGATGGTGGGAGAAGCGGTTTCTTCAACCGCAGTTTGTTAAAAGAATCCGACTTTTGTGGAGAAGAACTTCTTACTTGGGCGCTAGACCCGAAATCAGGTTCTAACCTCCCGTCTTCTACTCGTACGGTGAAAGCTCTAACGGAAGTAGAGGCTTTTGCTCTAATCGCAGACGAGTTGAAATTCGTCGCTAGTCAGTTCAGAAAGCTTCATAGTCGACAAGTTCAACACACGTTCCGTTTCTACTCGCAACACTGGAGGACTTGGGCTGCTTGTTTTATCCAAGCAGCATGGAGGCGTTTCACGAAAAGGAAACTTATGGAACTTCAAAGAAAAGAAGAAGAAATAGCAGAAGCATTGGCGGGGGCCAGTAGCAACTCGGGTGGAGCTTCTTTTAGTATTGGCGCGACGTTCTTGGCATCGAGATTTGCAGCTAACGCTCTCCGAGGCGTTCACAGGAATCGAAATCTTAAGAGTGCTAGGGAGCTGATGAAGCTGCAAAAGCCTCCAGAGCCTGATTTTAGTGAAGATACTGAGTGAATTTTGTATGCCTTTTGCTTGACTTGCTCAATCTTTTGAGCTTTGCAAGGGCTTGATGTATAATTCATGTTTAGTCTTATTGCTACATACTTTTGTAGCTTTAATTTTAATACACTGATTGTGTAAATAAACTTTTTCGCTTAACAGGTTGCCTAAAAGATAACTACAGGTAGCTGCCCGTAACAAGTGGAAGATAAGGCATTTAATCTATTACTACTCTCTCCGTTCACTTTTATTTGTCCACTTTTCACTTTGCATGCCCCTTGAGAATTAATGAAGGAAGTATATATTTTATCATAATATTTATATTAATTGGTGTACAGTCTCAACCGACTAATTGATTTGAAAATGAGTAATTAATATTAAGGATTAAAAAAAAAAAATAAGTTTGTCTTTCTCTTGATATGTTAAAGTGGATAAGTGAAAGTGAAAATTTATTTTTAGTATAGTGGAAAGTGGATAAGTGAAAGTGAAAATTTATTTTTAGTATAGTGGACAAGTAAAAGTGAACGGGGGAGTACAATTAACTAATGGTTATATTGATGGATAAATTTTTCAATTTTGAAATCAGACCTGATATTAATGTGGGTATACCGTTTCCAGAGTGGGGTCCATAGTTCAAGTAAATGCCATGAAGTAAATAGCTGGTGCGCTAAGATTACAGGTAGCACAACTCACAAAATTACACCTACAGTGTAAAAATTCTCCTTTTAAAAGTTTATTCTTTTGTTATTCACCCGGTATCCATATTGGGGCCGATTGATCCAAATTAGTGCCGGAAAACCTTACATTAGGGTAAAGGTTTCCCCATGAGAGGAGTCCTTTCTAAAATTAAACATCATTAGATTGTTGAATTAAAAATCATAAAGCCATGGTAAGTATTATTCATCATTGTCTATAAGGTAGCAGGGCTGACATTTTCACTAAGGTGATTCAAAGTATAAATAAAAAACACACGAAAAATCAAGGAATTTAACATCTATCATATGTAAATAAAGAAAAAAGTGACTTTATATATATGGTAATTTCATCATTCATGAGAATAAAAATAATTTTGCTTGCTAAGAGATGATGTAGTACAACGATTACAACTTGCTAGAATATGACTTCATCGGTTTGAAAAATGACTTTCATCGTACCAAACACACAATCCTTATCACAAAATTGCATCCTTGGCCACATTGGACTTACAACACAATGCTTTATATTTATACTAATGTTGTTCGGACTCTCAAAATAATGATAGGTGGGTGTCAAATCCACCAAAAGTAGTATATCTTTTGAGAATTCGACACAAACACAAATAATATTTTTGAAAAGTCCGAGCAAACTTCCTTTTATTTTCATGAATGTATTTGCCATAACTATTAACTTGTAAAGAAACAGAGATCACAATTTCATTTTTCAGCATAAAAGGACACGTTGACCGATTGAAAGTTCTAATATAATAAAATCTGAGTCTCTCAGTCAGATCTTACTGATGCACTTGTAAAACAGATAATAAAACTTTCATTCCATAAGAAAAAGTGACACTTTAAGACAACAATCAAGAAGAAAAGAAAGCAGCCACAGTATACTCCAATCTTGTCTATGAAGATCAAAGCCCCTACTATTGCTTTTTTCTTTTCCATCACTTTCACCCCCAAATTTATTCATAAAACTTGATACTTTTTTTCACTCAAACATCAAGAGTCCCTTGAGATTATAACTCCCTCATATGTTTAGCCATCAAATGATGATGCAAATCTTGACTGGCTCTAATTTGTAGAGTTTTTCAGCACCCATTCCACCATGGTTGAAACACCAAAACCTGTGGCGTTTTTCTTCTTATCGCTCCAGACGGGACCAGCTAAGTCGATATGCATCCATTGGACCTTCTCGTCAACAAACTGCAAAACA
>NC_081350.1:40808380-40821073 GCF_029784015.1 Lycium ferocissimum | reverse complement strand
ATGGTGAATGATTTCCCCCCAAAGTTTTTCTTCGTAGTTGCTCCTTCCTTCTTCGTAGGCTCCTCCTTCTCTTCCCAGCTCGTAGAATTTGCCTTGTCGAATTCGTCCTCGTTGTTCCGTTTAGAGTTGTTTCTTTAATTGCATGTTGTGTTATTGGAATTCTTGAAAACCCTCTTTTCTTTTGTATTTGTATGTTTATTGGCTTGTTGGTTTTCTACGCACTGAGGTTATTGTTTCCTACAGTTGGGTCAAGCTTCTTTCTGGTGTATGACTGTTAAGCTCCATATTTACCACTTTTGATGTGTCTTGAAATGCGTAAATGTTGAATATCTCCTTCTATCCATGACTTGTATTCGGTAGATTTAATTTTGGCCACTTGAATGAGTATCATAAGATACTAATACCACAATAAGATCAATTAACTCCATTTGATATAAGTCATGAATAAGAATTGACTTTTGTTCTTCTCTGTGTTGCCTTGTTTTAACTTTGTATAAACTTGTTTCAACTTGTAGTGTGATTTGTCTTTGTGTGTTGTGAAATTCACGGAATATTGCTTTGAGTTGTGTATCTTCGATATCCTTCCTTTCAATTCCAACAGTTTTGTAAATGCATATATGCTTTTTTGTAAATGATTTATGTACTTTTGGTAAATTTTTTGGCTAATTCGAAAAAATACGTTGAGTCATCTTCGTTGATGTGAGGGAGAGTTTCTTGATCTTATTTGAACCTTTGTCGATTTAGGATGGATAAGAGTTGGATCTGAAGCCTCGTACTATACTTGAGTATAAGAAAGGGCTACAAATATTTTTAGACTTTGCATTTTCTAATGTGTCATATGATAATAGGATTAAGTGTCCTTGTTCTAGTTTGGGTATAGACTATATCGACAGAGAGACGGTATTCGATCATCTTGTTGTTCGAACTTTTCAGAGATTACCTTTGTTTGGTTATAACATGGTGAGAAGGATGTAGGAGAAACTTCGACCACTAGACATGAAAGTCGAACATATTGAAGCTCGTGATAATCCATACGAAGACATGGTTAATGATGTTTTCATTTTGTGGACAACTTTGTTGACCAAGAACATGCCATGTCGCATGGATCGAAACGAAAGGCGAAGATAACATGTTGCCTTTACCGATGGTCCAAATGATAAAGTAAAGAGTTTTATGAGTTAATGAGGGATGGGGAACAAGAACTTTATCAGGGATGTGTGAAGTACTCAAAGTTGTCTTTTCTAGTGAGACTTTATCACATTAAGTGCATGTGTGGGATGAGTGATAAAGCCATGACGATGGGAAATCGTATATCAGTTACAAACCGCCGCTAAACCTAACAAAACCGCCGGGAAATAGTAGCTCAGTTACAAACCGTCGCTAAACATAACCAAACCGCCTCTGTTTAGTAATTTGCTGCGTTATTCCGGCGGTTATACTAACCGTCGGAAAAGGGTTTTCCGACCCTTATCGGCGACAGGTCTAGCGCTACGCTAATTTTATCTTGCGGCGTTTGAACGTCATAAATAAAGAAACAAGCCAGGAAAAAGCGTTTTTTCTATAGTGCTTGAACATTATTTCAAGTTCAGCTTTTTGCAACATGAACTTCTTGATATTAATTTTAGCCCCAAATTGAAAAGAGAAAATGTGAAAAGAAGGCGATGTAGGAAACTTAAAAAAAAAAAAAAAAAAAAACACTTTAAATATGTTACTCCCTTCGTCCCAAAAAGATTGTCGTGGTTTGATTTGAGAAGTTTAAAAGCAAAGAAAAACTTTTAAAGTGTGGTCCAAACAACTTAGATATTTGTGTGTCCGTAAATCATCCATAAAGTTAAATTATTTCTAAATATAAAAATGTGTCAATTTTTTTGGAGTATTAAAGGAAAGGAAAATCTTTTTGGGACGAGGAGTAGTATTTATTTGGAACTATATCTTTTTTATTTGGTATTGGTACTTGTGTAGGATCGATTAATTCAGAGTTACCTATGTAAGAAACATTAAAAGGAGAAGCGCTCCTTACGAGCATTTTTTCATTTACGACCAAATCAGCACTCTAATTAAAGGTGAAATCTATTCATCCATCACAATTGTGGTGATAATTTGGATCTCAATCAAGCACCAAGAATGAGGAAATTTAGATATTAATGTTACATTGCATATGGTGCAATTTGTGTACTAAGATTTGGTTTTAACATTTTAATCGTCATCATTTTACTTATTAGGATATAGCGCCATTTATTACACGACATAATGAAGGCAAAAATCATTTTTCTTCACTATATCGATTACAAGACATCATGATGTGTGTGATGAATAATAAAGACAAGATTCTCATTAAAGGCTTGTTTTAGCGGATTTATCGTCGTTTTGTAACTTGTTGGATATCCATACAAAAGTTTTGGTAATTGTACTTATACAATTAACTTATAGTAGGGGTTATGTGTATTCCAAGTGATAAAAGGGGAAACGAATGATAGCATAAAAGATATAAGTGATTTGCTCTTTTCACATGTTTTCCGTATAATTGGTAATGTCTATATAATTTGGTTAAGATAATATAAATACTTCGTTGGAAAAAATATATATATAAATGCTTCAACTTAGATATTTGATCAATCAATTACGTTTCAATAGTTAATGTGAAACGTATGATTATAGATAGAGTAATCTAATAACTAGAATGATAGCATAAATTAAGTATACTTTTTGTAAAATTTTTTTTTTAAAATTTAAAATATGACAAATTTAAAATTTTTTTGCTTGTCTAACTCTTCTTATAATAACTTTTCTTTTCCCCAATTTTTATTTAACCATTTGGATTACTAAAAAATGAACAAAAAATATTTCAACACTCCCAAATTAAGACAAGGAAAAATTTTTCTGTCGTTTGGTTCAAAAAAAGAAAAGAAAAAGGAATATGTTAAATTTGACTAAAATGTCTTTTTTTTAGTTTACAAAAAATTTTTTTTTTTTGAAAATTCCTTTGTTTTATATCTCTAATTAAAAATTAATTTTGATTTCACTATTAAGTGGTAATTAAGGTTTTCTAAAATAGAATTTTGGGGTTAAACGAAATTTAAAATGATTGTCGCTTGAAGATATAAGAATGACTTCAACATCACAAACCTTTTGAAAATAGTCATTTTAAAATTTGATAATGCATAAATTATAGTTAGAAATGACATTTGATGATAAGATGAATGTTACACATTTCGCGGAAAAAAATAGTACAGTCTTTAAAAAAAATGTCATACCAAGTCGGAACAAGATGCTTTGGCACAAGGACATTTCAGGGTGGTCAATTTTTTTCCCCTAAAAATTTGCGATTTTTAAATTTTTTTTTCCTTGATCTTTTGAGGGGAAAAACGGTTTTTTTTCAATAAGTTCCTTTTAACGGCATATACAATCGGTCTCTATTTTTTGCTTTTTTAACCTTAAAGACACCTCTCTATAATACCCAAGTTTTTTTTAAACCCGTTTTTTTTATGTTATTTTTTACTTTTTACAATAGCATTTCTTTTTTAATGAATAGCAAACCCCTTTATAACAATTATTTTTTTTAAAAATTCCCCCCATAAAACATTTTTTTTTTTTTGGTAATATAATAATTAAATATATCTTTAAAAAAAATAGAATATATATGATTAAATAATAATTGTAATTTTTGACCAAAATTTAAACGGTTTGCCCGGGGCTTCCCCAAACCAAGTTTTGGGCGTAACACCCCGGGGGCCTTTTTTCTGCTTTTGGGTTGAACCTCGTGGCTTCTTATCCATGGGCTCAAACAATAGAATCTATATTTTTCCTTTTAAATAAATCAAAAAAAATATAATTTCGGAATAAAGTCGGGTTATCTCTAGCTGAAACTTATGAAAACATAATTTTGTAACATGGATGCACCATCCCTTCCAATCCTAACATCTATCTATGAAACATAAAACATCCCCCAACCCTCCTCCGGACATGGCCCGGCTCCTGGACCTTTACTAAATATATATAAAACTCCTTGGGGAAACCCCGGAAGGTGGGGCCCAATGGGGGCGTCGGGGTAAATCCCCGGGCGTTTCCCCAAAAAATCGGTTTTCCCCCCGTGAAAGTGGGGAACCAAGAAAAAGGGGAGTTAAAAGGACTGGTGAAAAAGTACAAAATTGTAAAACCGGGAAAATAGAAGCAGGCATACATAGGTATAGAACTAAACCAAAAAGCGAATGTAACTTGAACATGAGCATGAAACGGGGTAAATACCGGTAATTAAATGAAAATACATGTATATAAAATTTTCTTGTAATGAAAGTTTTTAGGGTTAAACCATGAATCGGTATTGGCCCTGGGGAGAACCTCCCCCTTCCCGGGGGGATATAAAATTTAAGTAATAATAGCATGTAAGGATAAAAGCGTTAAAAGGTTTTTCCCTCCCCGACAACCCTTATCCTCGGGGGGCAACGTTTTTCGGGGGTTCCCGGTTTTTTGGGTTAACTAAGCAATCTAAAACATGAACATGATATAGTTGGCTAAAAAACCCTGATTTTCGGGCTTTTTATTGTAAAAAACCCTTGTTCTGATTTCACGAAATAACTTGTAATATGGTTTCTGAGATAACTTGTCATAATTTTTCAAACATGTTCTTGATTCGTGAGTAGAAACAATAGTTCATAAATATATAGATATATAATTTTGACTTGAAAACATGCTTGTAACTTGCTACTAAAATCAAAAATTTCATATAACTAATGCGAACACATGGGGAAGAATTCATGATTCAGGGGTTAAGCTAGGGTTCCTAAAAAAGTAATGGAAGTTTAAAGGAATACAATAAATATAGATACAAAGTTCATGTGTATAAAAAATAAATACGGGCTACCAAATATTTTTGGGTTTTTAAACCCTGGGTTTGAACTTCATGGATATAAAGCGGAGCAGGGGGAAAAACTTTTAAAGTTTCCCCCAGGGAATGGAGGAAAAATTTAACTTTTTTGCTTTTGGGCGTACCCTGTCCTTAAATCCCTTAACTTTGATCTATAATAATACGGGTCATAGGGTTTAATATTAGCAATGTCCTGCTTTGTTCATCCAACTTTTTAATAAACAGGTGGGCATAAACCCCAAACCCTCATTAATGGTGTTTTTTTTTCCCCAATTTCCCCAAATTAATTTCCTTTTTTCCCTACAATCTCAATTAGATGTAATTAACATCATTCTTCATCAACCCTGAATACAACAACCCCAAAGTCAACAACCCAAAAAACCTTTTAGCATGGTTAATATAATTTTTTGCAAATCTTTTTACTATCCTCGAGGCCCAAAATCCCGAAACTATAGATGATTAGAGAGTAGAAACATTACCTTAGGTAGTGGTTGAAAAGTCAAAAAGGGGGAATTTACTCCCCCAAGCCCCAAAAACCCCTACTTCACCCCTTGGGTTTTTTTGGGTTTAAAAGGGAACTTTGGCTTTTTTCATACACTTGGGTTCATGGATTTTTTTTATTGATTATGGATTTCCCTTGAATTTTAGTGTGGGATGAAGGTTAGAGGGGTTTTAAGGGTTTTTCTTGCCCCCGAATGATGAAAATATGTTTTTTGGACGAGTTGGGTCTTATTTAAAGAAAGTCCGGAAAAGTCGGACAAAATCTTTTGTCCAACTTGCGAGGGAAAATTGTGGCGTCCCGCCATGTCGGTCCTTTAAATCGCACCCCCGTGGCTTTCGGGGGCGATTTTTTTTGTAAAACGATCTTCGAAAAATGGCCATAACTTTTTCCCAAATGTGGGGTTTGCCCGGGGAATCCGTTGGAAAGGTTTTTCAATGCTCACAACTTTCA
Source organism: Lycium ferocissimum (assembly GCF_029784015.1). Lineage (NCBI taxonomy): Eukaryota > Viridiplantae > Streptophyta > Magnoliopsida > Solanales > Solanaceae > Lycium > Lycium ferocissimum. Next base: position 40,815,257 of record NC_081350.1, on the reverse strand, counting down.
TAAAGGGAATTTTTCCCCAAAATTTCCCAATTAATAATGGGGTTATGATCTTTGGGAAAAAGGACCTTCTAAAACTCCTTGCAAATTTTTGGGGTGGTGGCTTTCAACTTTTTTTTTTCCCAAACATTTTTTTATGACTTGCCCTTTTAAAATTTCTGCCCAGTTAAAAACCGTCACAAATTTAAAATTTTAAAAATATCCCCCCCTTTCGGAAAATCCTCGGAAGATTGCAGATTAGTAATATGGTGGACTTGGCTTGATTTCATAAAGGGAAAAAAACATGACATAAAACCCGGGGCTGAACAAAGAAAACCCTGGTTACATGGAAACATAAATTTTTGGAGGCATGAACATGGGCGGGATAGTTGCGTAAGCATGGAACATGGGGCATAACATCCCAGGGGGCCCCAGGAAGCGGATGGCCTTATTTTCTGAAAACTTTGGGGCCCAAAACATGAGACATAATGCCCCTTATGAACAAACGTAAAGCTGGGGCATGTTCAAACGACATTATAACTCTTCTAAAATTCAAAAACCCCTCTTAATTCGATATTAATTCTTCCCCAAAAACACACAACATATCCCTTGCTTTCCCAACAACTTTACCCTTTAAAATGTCTTTGAAATCTCTTTTAAAATTTAATTTATTTTTACTCGTCGGCTTTTCGTAACGACTACCCTTCGTAGGTCTTTTGGGGGTCCTTTAAGGGGGAAATTTTCCCAAAGGGTGTAACTTTTTCCCTCTTTTTTGGGAACTTTTGCCCTTGAATTTTAAACATTGGGTTTCAAAAACCGTCGAGTTTTCCCGGTTAGGGACACCCCTTTGAATAGCCCTAATTTTCATTTTCAAATATATCACAACCTTTTTAGGGACAACGACCAAAAAATGAAAAAAAAACTTCCCTCCAAAATCTTGGTTTTTCAAAAATCCCCTCTGTGGGGGAAAAACAGTGCGAGTGCGGGGGATCTCTCCCCTTCCCTGGTTCCCGCCCCCCTTTGGGCTTCTTCAAGGATTTTCCCTAGGCTCTTCCTTGGTCCCCTTGCGGTTTGGCGATCAAGTGGCTACGGGGATCCCCTTCGGGGGGGGCCATTTGGCTTTTATAACACCCGGCGAAGCTGTGAAAAGGTCTCCCCCCCTTTAACCATGGGGAACACATGAAACAGGGGAAAATTTTTACAGCGCCAAATCTTGTGGCAATTTAAAGGTTCATAGGCTACTAGGCCGATTTTTGCGAATTCTTTGGGTCCAATATATTTGGGGTTTTGTTTTTTGCCTTTCTTGAAAATCTCGCTGACACCTTTGGGTGGACTTTGGGGGACCCCCAATTTTTTGAAAATTTTAAAAGCCCTTTCGCCCAAACTTGGAAGACTTCGGGGCTCGGCCCGGTTTTCAAATCTCGTATTTAACCCTTTTTTTAAAGCTTGGAAAACCAAATCTAGTCACAAAATTTCGCTTCCGTTTAAAACCCCAACCCAATTGGTGATCTACCCTTGCTCGGGGTTTAGAGTCCCTCCCAATACGCTGGTAATTATTTTTGTAAGTAAACTCAATAAAGGCGGGGGGAAAAATCTTTACATTTGAAATAAAGGGACCTTTTTACTAAATTTTTTGAGATACTAAGCGAATATACAGTGGAGGGGAAAATCGGGAAAAGGGAATCGAGTTTACCCGAATACGGATTGGTGAAGGGAAAGCTTTTAAATCGGATTAAAAATCGGAGTAAACGTGAATACGTAAAGGCCTTTAAAAATTTTCCCGGTTTTAAAAAAAAAAATCATGAATATTATAACATGGAACGGAATAGTTAAAAATGCTTTTGGGTCAAAAAAGTTGTGCTAGGGAAAAACCGGTCCCCAAATAAACTAAAAAAAATTTTCCGGAAGTTCGTTGTAAAATGAGCACCTAATCGAAATAATGGACACTAGGGCCCCATTTTTGAAAAAATTTCTTAACCTTATAGCTTGGCATAATTTTCCCCCTTTTCCCATGGGTCTTGGCGCGAAATAGGGACTTTAAATCCTCCAAATCCCCAAATTAAATCTCCTCCCGGTTTGACGGGGAAAGACCTAGAATGGTGACCCCAAAAGGGGTTTCCCTCGAGTCCATTTTCCCAAAAGCAAAATTTGCCTTGATACCCTCAAGGTACCATTATCTCCCTCCCCCAAAAACAAAAATTTTCTATTCGTGAATCCTCTTTTTTCCATCTTGGGAAAGGAATCCCCAAACTGCTTTTCAACCCAATAACAAAGCGGGAATCCTTTCGGCAATAACCCCACCCTTGAAATCTAAAAATAAAATTTCCCTAGCTTGGATAAAAGTGAACTTCACCCCCTTGGTTCTCTTGTCCCCCTAAATCCCAAGGGGGTACCCCCTTTACTTGTTTTTTTTTTTTCTAGATTTTTTAAAACACTTCGTACGGTGGTGCGCTAAGTTTTTCCCACAAAACACCAAGATTGGGAGTCTTGTCTTTTTGGGCCTTCCCCTTATGACACTAAAGGCCCGGGGTCTTATAAAAATTTTTGCCCATCGCCTTTTAAACGATAGTAATTGAACTTGACACGATCCGTTGACATTTACTCCTTCCCGGGGTTTGACATATTCCCCCCTGGAGACTATCTCTCATGCCAACCCAGAATTAAGGTTCTTCAATTTTCATACTAAACCCCTTGGGTCTTTGATTTTTCCCCCTTGGACGTCTTTGGGGGTTTTTGTATCCCAACCAAAAAAGGCTAACGTCTTTTTACTTACAAATTCTTCCCCTTTTATGGGATCCAAATTAAATTTTACTTACCCTTTTCAATTCCCTTTGTATTCAAAGGGCTTTTTTTTTTTTTACTCACGTTTGACCAATTTCTCAGAAGAAAAAAAATAATTCCCTTGGAAAGGGTTGCTCGTATTCGTAAATGGCATGCCCCAAACTTAACATTTTTAAATCTGTCGCCTTAAAAACTTAGGGCAACCTGGTTTTTCTTAAAAAGGGTATTCTTCTTTGGTTGCTTCACGGCCCTTTGGGTTTTTTCTTCATAATCCCCTCTCCCAACTTAAAAATTTAAACCCTTGTTTTTCCCAAAATACATTGGATATATTGAACATCCCCTTTTTAAAGGGGTTCTCGAATGGGGAAACAAATCTTATTTTTTCAAAATCTCCCTCCCCAAATTAGTCCCAAAACTTATCATTACCCCCGGGCATGGCTTTTCCCCGGTTTTTACGAACATATCTTTCTCCTTCTTTTCTGGAAAAATTTTTGGGGAGTTTCCCCCTGCTTTCTTACTATCCAAAAACCTTTCAACCGGGAAAAACCCAACCCAAAGCCTTACGGACTATATATAATTTTATATATGTCATATCATAACCCCAGGGCTCCCAATTTTAACAGGTATAAAAAAAGGGGCTTACCTCTATGTCCAAAAACAAACCCCGCCTGTTACCCTCTTTTATTTTCCTTTAAAAACCGAGCAGAATGGAGTGGGGCCAATGACCCGGTAAAAGCAGCCACCTTCCTTTTTGGGTCTCCCTTAAATTTCCCTTTTTTTTTGTTGGAAAAATTGGGTCCTTTTTTCTAATTTCCCCTAATATCCTCTCCCTGTTTTTTCCATGCTAAAGGGGCTCAAATTTATTCAACCCCCTTCATTCCCTCCCCTTTGAAACAAATTACTTGTATTCCACTTTCAAAAGCAGAAATCTTTGTTATTAGGAAAATATTCATAATTGTACCCCCTTTGGGGGAAATATCCCCCATTTGGGCCTTGAATTACCTTTCATCTCCTGGGCAAAACGTACGTAATTGAGATAAAAGAGGTTTCTTATTGCTCTAACAAACACGATCTAGGGGTGGAAAGAAATGGAAAAATCCGAATGTCTTGGTGGTGTTTTTAAAAGATGGGGCCTCAGCCAAAAATGACCCGAAGGGTTTTATAGACTCCCAAAAACCTTGGGCCAAACCGATACCAAATTTTGTCACGCCCCGGGAAACCTGGGACCGGGAGTTTCGCCACTGGGGGCCCTTTCACCAATTTAAAGCCGAACCTTGGCCCCCCATCAACATGGGCATAAAACCCAAAAAATTGCCCTTTTAAAAAAAATCATAAAAAAAATTAATTTTGGGGAAAAAAATCAAATTTTCTCCCTTTTCTGAAACCCTTAAAAAAAAAAATAAAGTGTAACATGGTGGGAAACTCGAAACTAACAACCCCATCTTAAAAACCCCAAAAAATTCGGGAAAACCAAAAACCGGGGGCATGGCCCCGGAACCCCATGGCTCTCTAAAAATTATAGACTCCTGTGGAACCCGAGAGGGGGGGGCTCCCCATTTGGTGCGGGGTGATCCTCCCCGCGGGGGTATGTTCCGAAAAAACGGTGTCTTTCACCGTAAATCGGGCCCCGGGGGAAAAAGGGGCGTTGGGACAGGTGAAAGTACTGGGAGTAAAACCTGGGGAAATGAAGAACATGGCTACATGGGTATAGAAAATGGGCGGCCCAAAAGTCTTGAACCCCGGCATGAAACGTGGGTAAAAAGTACGAAAACGGTAATTCTAAAAACATGTATATAAAATTCTTTAACGGGGGGAATGCTATGGGGTAAACAAAATGATCGGTACCCTTTCGCCCCGCCGGAGAACACTCCCCCCTTGCCGGGGGGGGTTTAGATTTAAATAATAATAGCTGTAAGGATCCAAAAAAAAATGAAGGTGTTGCCCCTTTTTTCAACCCCTTTTCTACGGTTGGAACGTAGTTTGGGCTATTGAGGCCCCGGTTCTTTAAACAATCCCAAAACATGAACTGAATATGATTGGGTTTTAAAAACCCTGGTTTTTGTGAAATAACTTGTAAATAACTTGTAATCATATTTTTTCCGAAATCTTGTAATATGGTTTTAAAGAATAACTTGTTAATCTTTTTAAACATTTCTTGATTGTGGGGAGAAACAATAGTTCTAAATATTTGATATATAATTTAAAATTGAAAACTACTTTTAACTTTTACATAAAATCATAAAATTTCATATAAAAAATTCCCAACCTTTAGGAAGAATTCATGATTCATGGATTAAGGGAAAAATGGGGCCCTTAAGTAATGGAAGATTAGGAATACAATAACGAATATAGATACAAAGTTCATTTTATAAATACATAAATACGGGCTCCCCTAGTTGGTTTTAATGCCCAAAGGGTTTTTAACTTTATGGATATCAAGAAACGGAGCATGGGGAAGAACGTGGGGTTCCCCATGTGGATGGAAGTTCTTGCCTTAACTTCCTTTCTTTTGGGCATCAAATTCCTTCCAAACCCTTAACCGATCATAATAAACGGTCATAAAGTTCAATTCCAAAGTCCATCTTTTTTTCCTTTCCCTTTTTTCAAACACTTGGTGGGCATGGGCTCCACCCCTTTTATTAATGGGGTTTTTTCCCCCCAATTTCCCATTCTTTACTTCAATGGGTTCAATCCCAAAATTTGATGTAATTAACATCATTCTTACAACCCCCTGAAACAACAATCCCAAATCAAAAATCCCAAAAAACCCAGCATAGTTCATATAATTCTCTTTTTCCAAAACCTTTTTCTATCCTCCCGAGGACTCGTCAAATTAATTTTAGATGATTAGAGAGTAGAAACATTACCTTAGGTAGTGGTTGAACAAGTCTTGAGTGGGGTTATTCAGCACCAAAACCCTACTTCACTTCCTTTGGGGTTTTTTGGAATTTGATAGCATTTGGGGTTTTTTACACTTGGGTTCATGGTTTGGGGTTATTGATTATGGATTTCCTTGAATTTTGTGTGGATGAAGGTTGGGGAAACAAAAGGGGTTTTTTGACCAAGAATGATGAAAATATGATTTTGGGCGATTGGGGGCTTATTTAAAGTAGTCCAAAAAGTCGGACAAAATCTTCCCGTCCCTTGCGGCGGGACTGTTGGGGTCCCTTTGTGTCTTGGGGTCGCACCGGTACTACGGGGGAGCGATTTTAAATCGAACGGTCCGGGAAATAAAATGGCCTAACTTTTTACACGGTTTTTGTTTTGACCCCCTAAAATCTGTTGGAAAGGTATTTAATCTTTTTACAACTTTAAAAACAAAGGGAAATTTTCCCAAAATTTTCAATTAATAATGGGGTTATGATCGTTGGGAAATAAAAGGAACCCTCCCCACTTGCAAACATGCCCCAAATAGGTGGCTTTCCTTTGTTTTTTTCCCCAAGACATTTCTTATGACTTAGTTCCATTATATTATCATGTCTGATTAACTTGTCGGGAAATTACAGGGGTTACAATTTAATACACTATTTATGACAAAAAAAAATTTATAATTTTATTTTCATCGTTAAACGGTTTTTGTTGTTATACAAAATGTGATTAAGCTTAGAATTTGACAATTAATAAATGAAAAAAAAGATTTTATGTCTTTTTTTTATAACGGGGAAGTATTATTTAAATGTCAATCTTTTTATGGGGGTATAAAACGATTCTCTATAACAAGGGGAAAATTTTTGGAAGCGATCTTTTTTATAAAAGGTTTCTTGTATATTATAACTTTCCCGAAATTATGGGACAAACAAAACTTTTAACATTCAAAATAATCGAAAAAAATTTTAAATTTTTGATTTCGGTCGGCCCAAATTAGCATTTATGTTGGCATATGTATCGGGACATCTATACAAATTATCTTTAAACAAAAACTTTAAACTCAAAAATTCCCAAAATATTCCCCTGGGTATCTTTTTCTTTTGCCCCTTTTCCCCTTTAACTTTTGGGGGCGAGACAAAATTAAATTTTGAAGATAAAAATATTCAAAAATTTTTACCCCCAAAACAAAATGGATATTTTAATTTTAAAAAAGCAATTGGTTTGGGACAATAATAAAAAAAAATTTCGGGGC